>NW_027106264.1:42682-49295 GCF_000696795.3 Halyomorpha halys | reverse complement strand
TAATTGAATTGATTGTAGGATCATACAAATAATGGAAACTTTTGTAATAGATGTCCCTGAGGATGGCCGAATTGGCCGAAACGTTGGACGTGTAAATGAAATAAATGTTTTGAGACTAAAATTTGGATAGTGTGTTGAATTATTATCTACAATTATACAGCTTCTTAGACGCTTGTAGTGCTGGCCCCTGGCGGGTTATAGCGGCACTTCGTGCTCGCTGACTGTTACAAGCACTCCAATGGGACGAAAGTAAGCGTATGGTGAAAGCTCTATAGGCTTCCTCCTTCCTGCGTAGGCGGTAATAGAGGGGAGAATATGATGATGATTATTCAATGCTAGTTCCTACGGGTCACCTCCTCCTTCCTATACCTAATCTTTCTTTTGCAAGGACCAACATCTAGTTCCTGTAGGATTCCCATTCCCTTCACGACCGACAGGCTGGTTCTCTACGGCTAGTTCCCGTAAAATTCATCCTATCAATACATCTTCTAACCAGCTACCTCACCTATCGAGGCCTTCTGGTATAGTGTATCTCACATCTAAGATATGAATCAGAACTAATTAATTATACACAACCTGCCTTGACACTATAAAATTGATGTTTCATTTACAAATTTGACTGCAATTCATGGAAAAATCGAATAAACAATAATATCACGACGCTAACAATTAATATTTACTCAAATTGTTCATGAATTGGACAAAAATTAGCTATAGTTCAAACTAATATCTTAAACTGCCTTGGATACGATATTTATTTATCAATGGTTCATTCATGAATAAGGGCCGTATCCATGGCAACTTTAGCTATTTGTTTCAACTATAGCTAATTTTTGCCTATCACTGATGACAGATCAATTATTCCTATCTCGATCATTTGGTCCTGTATTATTCGCGATTTGCGAGAGGTATAAGCAAACAAACTACCTTGTCAGTGGAGGTAAGATTTCCATGATATTGCTTATTTTATTCCATTGCATAATATTTTTAAGCCGATTATCTATTCCGTTCACGGTCCAAGGAATCATATATTGAAATTTAATAAAACTGCATATTTTGTACTTTTTAGCCTAAATCAGATTATTTCGATTTCATTAAGAGATTAAAATTGAATGACTGAATCTAATTTCCCACATTATATACAGATAAGTATGTATTACAATATTTATTCTTTTCCTTTTCAAATCGATAGTCCAGCATAGAAAAATATGAGGTAGGCTGAAGTATTGCTTAACACGATCTAAGAAAAAAGAAGTGAGAAATATTCTTGGACTAGTATTAATTATAGTACCACCAATGGGTGGTTCCTTCCCAAGATTTTCAAGTGTATATGAAACATACTACATATTTACCTATTCTATTATTTTGTACAGTTGTAAATTACATAAAATAAATATTTTAAAAAAAAGTATTAATTATTGGTTTAACTAACTATGAGGAAATATTATGAGGTCGAGATTGTTGTGTTAGATCTGAGTCCAATTGATGATACTCTTAACGACAATGCGTGTTCAAATAAGGTAAGTTTAGGAGATGAATAGTTAAGATGAGTCTTCCGGGTACCAGCTGTAAGTTCTCTAAGGATGGTAACTTCGCTCTAAAGGGAACTATTCCTGTAGGCATGAAGGAGGATAGCAAGTCCGGACTAGGTGCCAGCCGCTGGGCCTTGCAGGAAGGTAACTTTGTTCTACAGGGTGCTATTCTTGTAGATGCAGAGGGGTATGTAAGTCCGACCTTTAACCTTAGCCTTACGAAAGGATAAAAGGTATAGAAAGCAGAAAGAGAGGTAAAACACGATATACGTTTTCAAAAAATATAGTTAGCTTTCTGTGGATCAGCAGATTCTGTTGTAATCTTTATTTATTCAAATGAAACATTTCTGAATACTACAATATCTTAAATAGTTGTTACAATTGTTAAATTAAGTTATATACAAAGAATAGTATAAATATTAATATACAGCGTTTGACTGCTGCCAGTTGTAGTTCCCGTGTTAGTTTGCACCATGCTGGGCCAGTAGTGGTTTAGGTGACTCTAGTAGTTATAGTATAGACCAACAGACAGCGGTGTTGCTGCAATCTCTAGATACAAGCTTCATTGTTTTAAAAACCATTGTTACTGTTTTTTTTTAACTTGGATTCCAACTCCAACTCCAGCCCTTCGTTATTCCGTTTGATTTTTCATTGGTTAGTGACAATGTGAAATTTGAGTTTTCAGTGGTGAGTATTTAACGAGTTTACTTTGATTGAAACACCGTGATATAAGCTTGTACTCTGTTAATTTACTGAATTAAACAATTTCTTTTTGCAGAATTTGTGTATTTCGTGTAGCTTTATATTATAACATTTCATAGGGGTTGATGATCAAAAAGTTTTAGGTCGTTAAACAAGACAAAAGAAACAAAATGCTCAATTCTGTACATTTTGGGCTTTATACTATACGTTTTTCGATGTTTATCAAGGTCTCTGCTTATTGGTCTTGATTCTCAAAAGGACAATCATACTTAATTTGACTAGCCTTTCCGTTTTCGGCGAGACAGTAGGATACACTAAAGCCTCTATTATCACCCGGACCCTGCTTTACAGTATTTTTCCTTTAATTTTCAACTAGTGAAATGGTATCCACCAAACCCAATGCCCTATTAAAAGTTCTGTGAATCGGTTATCACTTGCTAAAATGGTTTACGAACTCTGAAACCCTTGTCCCAACGTACTCGGCCATCACGTTCTCATGCTAAGGATATATACATTTTTTAAATCCTCCTTCTCGATATTTCTGGCACACGGGGTGCAGCAACAGTGCATGCCACTGCTTCCAAAAATCTACAATTTTTTTATATTCTGATAATACAACAATGTTAGGGGAAGGGTTCAGTTTTTTCTATTTAGGGACGATGTTTCAATCCTAGTCCAATACCCGGTTGAGCTCCTTACTGATTGAGCTGCACGTTGTCTCCAGGTCTGCAACTGTCGGGGTGCCTCTTCTAGTTCACCAGACCTTCGGTCTCAGTTTGAGTCAGTTTTCTCTTCTTCCAGTGGCTCGCCGATGTCGAGTGGTCAAGCCGTGCATCTTGAAATGCGTGGGGCCCATCAACTCCTTCCATCCGTAAACGAACTTGCTGAAAAAGGGATAATTCTCTTTTTCCATCAAACAGGGGAAGTTCGATTAGCGAGGGCGGGAACCCCGGTCTTTCTCGACAGCCTGGCTCGGTGTCCTTTCATGGCCGAGGAATCTACTACCAGTAGTCCTTCTGTTTCAAGAACTCCACATTTGAGGCACCGGGGGTCAGTGTTCTTTCTAAAGCTCTGTAGCTTTCCCCGAAACGCTCCGGTTCCTGTTAGGATCCCTAAGATGGTAGGAGAAGAAATATAACTATATAGAGATACTCATGATCTTATACTTATTGAGTACCTACAACTTGCCTTCTTATTAACTCCTCGGAAAAAAAATACTCAGCGTTTGAAGATGCCCCTCAAGGATGTTTTAATGGGATTTGCCCTAAAGTGAAAACATATGGTTTGGAGAGTTTGGTAACCATATTGACCTGTAGAGGTGAAAAAGAGATAGCACAATTTAAGAAGGCCACTTTCTATAAATAGACGTGAGTGAGTAGAACTTCACCACACTCAAGCAAGAGTGGCGGTGGCGGCGGCGGTAAGATGAGTGGAGTGGAACAGAAAAGAAACTTCCATCCTAACATCCAAACCAAGTAACCTATAATCCCTACCATAATTCCTTGTAAACATAGCAATAGTCAAAATTAATCCAAATTCTAATAAATATATTGATTTAGAAGATTTAATTCTAAGATTAAAATATTTGTTTAATTTTTAAAAGAATAAAAAAAATTGGGAAAAAGGGAAGGAAATCATGATGATCAACTAAAGAACACAGCAGAAGAATAAGTCCTCACTATAAATCAACATCAAGTAACTGTAATCTAATTCATTAATGTAATCAACTATCAAAATTAATAACTAACACAATAATACAAATTGTAATCATCTTTGGCAAAACATAATCAATTGTCAGTAATCATCCAAGAATAGAGGCATTTTATTTTGTTCAAAAAATTTATAATTTAATCCTAATACAGACCACGTCTTAAACCAACCATAGCAGCATATAAAAATTAATTTGGGTAATATTCCCCAACTTTTACCCCGGGAAATACCTAAACTATACACGGGAAATACTTGAATTACACAAAATTGTCCAACTTAAAATGACTTTTATCGTTGAATTGTGTTATTCAAGTATTTTCTGGATTTGATCATTGGGGGATATTAGCCGAATTACTTTCTTTTTTTTTCGGCCAAGACTCCCATTGGAGTCCTATACTGTAGCCGAATTACTTTCTTTTTTTTTCGGCGAAGACTCCCATTGGAGTCCTATACTGTAGCCGAATTGCTTATAATCCGCTGGTATCATTGGAGTGGACTTTATTTGAAATACTCAGCGAGCGTCCCTGACAGGACGATATAAAAAGATTAGGTATTTGCATGAATATAATATTAAAAAGAATAGAAATTCGCAAGAGGTAACACAATAGCCCTGAACTTATCATTCTCTGAGATTAAGAAACACCTTAAAATAGAATTTTTCGTTCTTTAAGACTTTTTTTCAGCGTGAGGAGAATCATCTATAAAAGTAATCGAATTATTAAAATGTATTGTTCGTCTTATTCTTAAAAATATAAATCAAGAACTCTCTAAACTAATTTTTCAAGAAACCAAAGTTTTAAATTTTTTATTTATTTATTGATATTTACAACTGTATAAAACATACAACAAGTAAATTTGATCATAATGACATAATGATAATGATATGATACAGCATGTAGAGAAACTACCCAGTAGTAGAACTCTAAAAACAGTATACAATATAAGGTCACGAGGCCATCTTCTTTTCAGGCGCCTCGGAGGATTGACAGGAATGGAAGAGGAAGCAAGGTTAGAAACTAGTGGGTTTGGGTGGTGAGGGAGTTTATTATGGAAGGAATGATAGTTCTAGTTTGGGCTAGATCGGTTACATAAGGAACATTTAGGTCTTTATGGGTGGTTTTATTAGTAACAAAATAAGGAGCATTGAGTATTTTACGAAGGATTTTGGATTGTAAGGATTGGATACGAGAGGAATTCGAAGGTTTAGTGGAGCCCCAAATCTCAACTCCGTATGTCCAGATGGGCCTTATTATTTTCATGTAGATCAGTCTTTTTTTAATGAGTTGGATGTTTAGACCGTTTGTCTAGTAAGTGCTGTAATAGTCGGAATCTGCGTGCACTTTTCCTGTCTTTTCAGTCTTGTGTGAGGATTCAAGGTTAGTCGTTTGTCAAGATGTAGTCCAAGGTAGCGGATCTGTTCGACAGGGGTAAGAGTAACATCGTTAAATGAAACTGTAGGGCAGTTAGTAGGTTTACGATGAAGGGTAAAGGTGATTTGATGGGATTTGTTGGAATTTATCTTAATCCTCCAATTACGACACCATTCTTCGAGGATTGTGATATGGGACTGGAGAGTTTGGGATGCAATCAAAGGGTTATTACTAACTGTGAGGACACGTAGTGATAGTGTTAGGAGTTGTTGGGATGTCAGCTGTATAGACGGTGTAGAGGATGGGACCGAGAATACTACCTTGAGGAACACCAGCGGATTGAAAATAGAGGGATAAATAGGAACCATTGTGGTTTACTTGGAACAATCTATTAGTAAGAAAGGAACGGATGATGAGAAAATATGTAGGAGGTAGGAATTTACGGAGTTTGTAAAGCAGTCCCGGATACCAGATTCGATCAAAAGCCTGCATTTTAAATTTTAAATTTGTAATCTTTGTCAATAAGATTTTTTACTTTATTTTCATTCCAGTATTTGTTGATTGAATTATTAGTTTTATCAAAAGAGATCGACTCATGTTGTGCTGGTCTAGTTTATAAATTGTAGTGGTCTCCACAACGCCTTAATAGTCAAAATTGTAATTGTGTTATTTTGGCACCAATAAATGTTATCTGGTCGGGCAATGTAATGTAATTTTCTAAATGAATATAACAAAAACAAAAGTAATCGTCATATTAAAAAGATATTAAAAACAATAAAGTTGAAAGAGAACGACAAAGAGAGGCAAAATCTATTCTTCAAAATATAAAAATAAATACTCTTCTAATCCAAAGAAATAACTACTAAGTTAAAATAAAAATTTTATGACACTTACTTTCAGATTTAAACACTGAAGTTAAAAGGAATACGTTTAAAACATCTCACGGAATATCATTAAAAAATAAAAATAAGACGAAAATTGTTTTTTGAAAACGTATCCAACCGGTTTTCAACCTATTTTCAGGATGGAATTATAGGGACTCATTAAAGCAGAGGTTTCTAAAGTGGGTAACGAAGCAAAACTTGCAAATTATTTTTGCAAACTTATAGCTATGATTGATATTTCTGGCACACGGGGTGCAGCAACAGTGCATGCCACTGCTTCCAAAAATCTACAATTTTTTTATATTCTGATAATACAACAATGAATTATTATCTACAATTATACAGCTTCTTAGACGCTTGTAGTGCTGGCCCCTGGCGGGTTATAGCGGCACTTCGTGCTCGCTGACTGTTACAA
>NW_027106264.1:39624-42502 GCF_000696795.3 Halyomorpha halys | reverse complement strand
TTTTGGAGTGTATTATTTTTGTTGTCAGAATTTATAAAAGAGTGTAATGTGTTGGGGCACACATTATTTCTGAATTTAACAAACTTAAATCTAATAAAAACTTAATCTTAATACTACGTGACCTTACGTAGTGTGTTGCCAACGCACCGGAGGGGGGGCAGGTGTTAACGTGTTGAATAACGGATTCGTACAGTACTGAAGTGATCGAAAAATTTGATGTATCGTCGCTTGATGAACTCCGGCACAGTAGGCAACTCCAACAATTGATGCAGCTCCGGTGGCTTCTTCTTCCTCCACGATGTTGTGCGTACTATTTTCCTCAACATCGAATCCTGAAAAATTTGAAGAAGGCACTGGGTTCCATCTGATATGTGGGTAAACAATGGTCCCCCATATAGTAGTGCTGGTCTCAGAATAGTTTTGTATATCTGCAGCTTCAATCTCAATGAGAGAGGCGGAGAAGTGAGGAGGTGGTTGAGACGATATGACTTTCGTCTTACTGTTCTCGCCTTCTGATATAAATGTGCAGAAAGCTTAATATGACGGTCCAGCTTTACGCCCAAATATACGATAGAGTTGGAAGGTGAGCTCACCGTATTATTCACATGGAGAGTCTTCGGCAGTATTGATCTCTTGTGCGCTGTGTGCGCGAACACAACACAATCCGTTTTGGTTGCATTGACTGAGATGTTCAAGTAGCCCAGCTTCTGAACAATCTCAGAGCATACTGCTTCAGCCTGATGTAGAGCTGTCTCGGCGTTCATACTGCTGCTGTAGATGGGAATATCGTCAGCGTAAGCGGCGACCGTTGCCTTCTTGTAGTTCTTGCCAACCACATCAGCAGTATAAATTGAAAACAAGACTGGCGAAAGGACTGCTCCTTGAGGCACTCCGCAAGTCAGTGGGATAGATGTTGTGTGTTGTTCACGAACCCGCACAGCGACGGTGCTGCTGTTTAGAAATGAGGCGATCACACTGTAGATAGCTAAGATTGCCATGGAGACGACCCCTAATTCATGAATGAACCATTGATAAATACAGTATCCATGGAAATTTTAGCTATTAGTTTCAAAAATAGCTTATTTTGCCCGACTCTGTCATAGGCGAGTGCCACTTTCTCAGAAGACAAAAATTAGTTGAAATAACAAACATCTAGTCCATTCTAGCATTTACTGTGCTATGTTTTATCTTCCTTTCCCACATAGTCTACAGTTTAATTATCCCTAATAATTTTGACATGAATTTTATTATTATTTTTTTTAGTTCACCAAGGGTGCTGCAGATTTTTTTTAGTTGCCCAACAAGGGTGCCGCAAAGTTAATATAGCCCAACAAGGGAGCAGTAGAGGACCACATTATTTGTGGGTAGTAGTTTTCTGTTAAACAATAAATGTGACTCTCGACTTTTTTCTTTCGCAAACCTTATTATTACAATGGTTTAGGAAAGATTGTAATATATTCTAACGGTATGTATTATATTTTATAATTACTGGGAAGCTTCCTTATTATTATTTTATTCATTTATATCATTTCCTGGAAATTTGTGATTTGTATGCGGTAGAGGAAGTAGTGAATACAATCTAATAAAATAAGATGGTCGGGTGGGGGATGGTGTGGTCTTCAAAAATACACAAATATACGAAACTTATTTATTTGTGCCGACGTTTCAGCCTGTTTCAATTTATGACCTTCATCAGGGCTGAAAAAAACAAAACGAGATAATTACGTTAATTGGGAGACAAAAAGATATAAAGGAAATAATAAACAAACATGACAATAAGTTAGGTAGATTGATACTAATAGAAGATAAAATATAATATAAGAAGATGGTCAGCGTTACGGTCAAAATAGTCCATTGCGCTCGGTTCGGAACGATGTGGGTTCGATTCCCATCTGGGACAGTTAACATTCTGTTACGGTTGTCATGGTGAAATAAAAACACTGGCTAGATCTGTGTAGACAAGAGGTGTTACGGTTGTCATGGTGAAATAAAAACACTGGCTAGATCTGTGTAGACAAGAGGTGTTACGGTTGTCATGGGAAAAACAAAACATGAACGATATGTTCTGACATGTGGATTTTGTTTTTGTGAAGGCGACAGTTTTGATTTTGAGAACACGTATGTTCAGACGAGTGGATTTTGGTTTTGTGAAGGCGACAGTTTGATTTTGGAACTCGTTACGATTGTTCAATGTGAAGTGGTAATAGTTTAAAGGCTCTCTGTCTTTACTGTTTGAACTGGAATATCACCATATGAGAAATGTTATCATATATGTTTTGTTTTTCAAAATTATGGTGTTTTACTTCAATAGATTAACACTAGAAGTGGAGATATAGTGGAGTGCGTAGCAACGAATCTTCAGCACGTTAGATTACAGATTACATCTCTATAATTCTGGAGTGGTGAGACGGTGACCGGAAAGGAGATATCGGACAACCTTATGTTCGGCCTGGAGTGCACCCAAGGACTACGTGGGGTTTGAACTGAATTTTATTTTTTATTCACTTTTATACTCTTTTGGATAATAATGTAAATATAGATATTAAGGTTAAGGTTAAGTCAACCTATAAGTTTTAATTGTTTTATTAATTGATAAGAATTCTTTTTTTCTTTTTTCATTCTCTGTATATATATTTCTTCTTATTATTAAACTTTTGTACATATAGTTCTGCTGTTCTTTCTCTGCTTTCAACTTCTTAATTTACTTATTTTTTTTTTTTTGTTTTTGTTCACAGAATATTACGATAATTCATAAGGTGGGTAGGTAACACCCTTAGGTTTTCTGTTATCTACATGTAAAGGTATTCGCCAGTGGTCATAATTCAACAATTGTTTATATAGTTGTATATTTTAGCTATATTGTGGGCATAATACTTCG
>NW_027106264.1:36173-39494 GCF_000696795.3 Halyomorpha halys | reverse complement strand
TTATTATTTTCCTTTAACTCACCCCCTTCTCCGCTGAGCGTGGGTAACTATAAACGATAAACATATAACTAAGGATAAGTTATAATTTGAAATATAATTTGCGGTTATAATTCATTTTTCGGCGGTCCCCTGGGGTTGGCAAAAGGACCTCTAGGCCCACTGCCGGACTTGTTCCCTCCAGTAAATACCAATACCAATACTAGTCCAAATTTATGAGTCTGCCAAGTATAGGCGAAAAATGGCGGCTGTTGCAAAATGTTAGTATATAAATAATTGATAGTATAATTTCAAATATGAAGAATGTGGTCAGGGTTGTGGTCAAAAAGAACAAGTAATAGTTTATAGAATAATAGTTTACAACTCTTCATTTTCCGACGTTTCGGCCCACTTTGTAGAGCCTCATTGGTCAAGGGTTGTTCCAGTTAAAAGCTTGGGGGACGTTTTCAACCACATTTGAAAAATAAATAGTTGTTAACTATTTTTGTTCTTTTTTTATCCCAACACTGAACCACCTTATTCATATTAGTTTAAAAAAATAATTTTTCGTTCGGAGCACCATATAGTTTTTAGAAAAACTACCAACAGCACTAACACAAAACCCACATAGAACATCATTTAAAAAAGCAAATTTTCTAAAATATAATAAGAGCTATTAACGTTCAATAGTTCTGGAGATAAATATCTTTTAAATGCAATATTTGACAACGAAATAACAAAAATTAGTAGTTAGTGAATTTATTTTGGGAAATCTAAATCTCTGGTATCGTTTGATGTACTGATGTCTATTAGCACTCAAATAAAGTGTAGTTTTATGTCCCATAAAGTAGTTTGTTTTCGCAGGAAAAGTAGTTTTTATAATATTCGACCAAAACAAAAATAACAAAATGTTGATTTCCAGATGTTTGGACAAAATTTTTGATTTATGAAAAACATATCTCAGGAACAATAAAATACGCAGATGTCTGTAAGGATTCAAATTAAAGCTAGTTAAATTTACTATATAGGATTATACAACGATTATCTTCGTAGGAGTAGTGGTCTTCATGATATTTGCCATAATAAATTCACAAGATGTTGATTTCTAGTTGTTTGGACAAAACTTTCAACATTTCATAAAGAATGCAGTGAAAAATCAGTAGTTAGTGAATTTATTTTGAGAAGTTTATATCTCATTCATTCGACATACAGATTAAAGCTAGTTTAATACACTATTAAGTAGTTTATCTTCGAAGGAGTAGTAGTTTTCATGGTATTCTCCAAACAGAATTCACAAAATGTTGATTTCTAGTTGTTTAGATAAAACTTTTGACTTACAAAACATATATCTCAGAGACCATAAGGCTCAGAGATGTCTGCCAGCACTCAAATTTAAACTAGTTAAATTGTCAATACAGAAGTGGATTACGTTTATCTTCGTAGGAGTAGTGGTTTTCATGATAATAAATTCACAAGATGTTGATTTTTATTTGTTCTGATAAAACATTTGGTTTATGAAAAACTATTTACTATTTACTATTTACATATGAAATTAATTTTTTTATTACAAATTTTGTTCGGACAACTAGAAATCAACATTTTGTGAAATTATTTTGGCACATATAAAACATACTACCCCTACGAAGATATTTGTTATAAACCACATTATAGTACATTCAACTAGCTTTCATTTGAGTGCTGGCAGACAAACATACGTTTAATGGTTCTTGAGATACAGTTTTTCGTAAATCAAAAATTTTGTCCAAAAAACTGGATATTAATATTTCTATTTTTTTATTTTAATAATTTATTTATTGCTATTTACAACTGTATACATATATATACATCAAGTAAATTTGCTGTAAGCGATATAACGACATGATACAAACATGTGGAGAATCTACCCATTGATAGAACTCCAAAAACATTTCTAGAGGAGAAGATCTCGAGGGCATCTTCTTTTCAGACGCTTAAGAGGATTATTAGGTAATGAAGGAGAAGCCAGGTTAGAAACGAGTTGGTTTGGGTGGTTGAGAAGTTTATTATGGAAGGATTGGTATCTGGTTCTGGCCAAATCGGCAACATATGGGACATTGAGGTCCTGCTAGATGATTTGATTTGTGAAAAAGTAAGGAGCATTAAGGATTTTGGACTGTAAGAATTGGATTAGGGAGGAATTCGATGGTTTAGTAGAGCCCCATAGCTCATCTACGTATGTCCAGATAGGACTTATAACAGTCATGTAGATCAGTCTTTTGTAATGGATTGGAAGTTTGGACCGTTTGTCTAGTAAATGTTGTAATTTAATATTTTTAAAATTTATTTTGGCAAATATCATTAAAACTATTACCCCTATACGAAGATAGACGTGATCACTTACTTATTCTATAAACAGGAATGATTTTGTTCCTTATTGTTTAAGCCAAATGAAATTATCGATTCAAAGAACAATTTTTTTATTTTTTATTTCTGCATGAATAAAAATCTTCTCAAGGTGAATATTTTTATTTCGTGGGAGAATAGAACATTGTTGTTGTATATGATTTAATTAAGAAATTAACAATTCATATCATATGGAAAAATGTATTTTTTAAATTTAAATTGATAGAGTCGGATAAGTTATACATGCCAAGGGCCTAAATATTCCCATAGGATATTGTTCTTGGGGAGGAATCATACACCAATTGCATGTTTCATTTCTATTATAACTTCATTTAACGAATTGAAAAATCGATTGTATAACATATGGTTTTCTTGTTTAAAAAGGCATATGTTCTCTTTTGTTTTTTTTTGTTTTTATACTGTAAAATATAAAATAGACACTTAGTGAATCTCTTGGTGCGCACACACATATCGTCTCCTCACTACACACTCGTTGCCAGCATTCTGGTCATCTGCGCCAGCTTAATCATTTTAGCCATGGCGAGCGGACTTCTTCGACTCATCCTGCGAGAGGTCGATGCAGCCGGACATACGTCGATCTATATCCACCAGAACATCCACTCAGGACAACAACCACAACCAGGCCCCCATTAATCACCGGTGATATAAGACTTTTTTTTTCCCTTTGTTCAATTCATTTTGTTTAAGAAAGGTGCCCCCTCACTTCTGGACTGAGGTTCATTATGCCATCTGGTGGCAGGGATAAGCAGTAGGAAGCCTGGGCAGCCATCTTGATCCCCAATAAAACAAAGGGGTGAGTACCAGTTGAGTAGCCATCTTGACCTGGACAGGTGAAGAAAGAGACAGTACTCTTCAAGAAGGTCTCTTCTCATAATGATGAGGGAGTAAATCCTTAGACTCAGGCGAGAGAGGCGGCGGCGGCAGGAGGATGAGAAGAGAGAA
>NW_027106264.1:35717-36108 GCF_000696795.3 Halyomorpha halys | reverse complement strand
TTATAAATACAGTCCACTCCATCATTATCAGTAAATTATAAGTAATTCTTTATTCAAACCAGCTTACCAGTATAATAATTAATTTGGGTAATATCGTCCAATTTTTACTCCGGGGAATACCTAAATTATACACATTTAATTTTGTAATAGTTTTAAACTTTCTTGTTTTTTCTAGTTTGTATATTTTTATATATTTTGTGTTCCTTTTTATTATATTTGTTTAAGTAAGGCGCCCCCTCACTTCTGAACAGACATTCATGATGCCATCTAGTGGCATAGATATGCGGTAAGAAGCCTGGGCAGCCATCTTGGTCCCCAAAACAAAGGGGCTAGTACCAGTAAAGAAGCCATCTTGACCTGTACAGGAGAAGAAGAGGACAGAACTCTTCAA
>NW_027106264.1:23479-35287 GCF_000696795.3 Halyomorpha halys | reverse complement strand
AATACAGTCCACTCCATCATTATCAGTAAATTATAAGTAATTCTTTATTCAAACCAGCTTACCAGTATAATAATTAATTTGGGTAATATCCCCCAATTTTCACTCCGGGGAATACCTAAATTAAACAATCTTCACTTATTTAAAAATACAAAAAAATAACAAAATTCTGCTATTCTTTTTTTTTCACTACTTTTCACGGTTGGGCTAGTAAAGGTTCCTTTTGAACCCCTACCCGCCGTAACAATAACTATACTAAGATAACTATTAAATGGGTATTTTTCTCTCTGCTAAGAATATCGAAACCCCGAAAAATCCGCAGATATGGATTTACAATGATATGATGAATGAATGCTATGATATCTAAAGTCAGCTACTGCAGCGATACCTGGGCTCTAATAGGTAATTTAGAAAGCAGAATAGAGAGATTTGAACAGAAAGTCCTCCATACTATTACAGGAGCGATCTGGGATCAGAGCCTTAACACATGGAGGAGAGTCAACAGTGAACTGCTTGCAGAGACTGCTCAGTCAATAGCTCATGACATGAAGGGAAGGAGGTTAAGACGGGCTCGAAGTAATCCCTTAGGATGCCTGTATACAATAATGAATGCCAGTATAGTAGGCAAAAGACCACGTCTGAGGCCAAAAATCAGATCTATAAACAGAATTGACAAAGATGTGTCAGAAATACATACAGAAAACTGGAAAGCAGTAGCTCAAGATAGGCGTGGAGAAGGCTGGTTCGGGCGCCAAAATATCTACATGATCTATAGAGCGAAAAAAAAAAATTGTGGTTTTGAAGAACAATTATACTGAATTGTAAAATATGATTATACTTACTGTATTTTTGCCTGAAATGAGGCAATGGGTAGCTCTATGGTAAGGTACTGTGCTACTGACTGGACAGAAATAGCATCTTAAACGGATTCATTCCTTTGCGTCTCTCAATTTATAACATTTATAATTCTTTCAGCAGTTAAAATATCTTAAAATTCTTTTGTTATTCTTCCATTAGAGTAACTGCATTTCCTTCAGGTAATTTAGCAATGTTCATTAATTACTCTGGAAATTCCGCTGAAAATCTATTAGGATTGCATTCATCCGACTGATTTTTTTCCATTAAGAAAAAAAATTCATCTTAGCCATTAATGTCAATAATACACACCCAGAATTGAGGAAAAATAAACACAAGAGAGAGAGGAGTGAAATGGAGGAGATAAACTCTAAAGCCGAGTGAAACCATTATTCTTTCAAACATTTCATCATGTTCAGTTAAATTATTTTTTATTATTTTAGACATTACTTACATATCTTATTATGTTATGTCCATTACTAATCATTAAAATTTTCTTCCCCATCTTTCATTATGTTTATTTCTTCAACACTTTCTGTTTTTTAATTTTTTTAGAATCTATTTTGTATACTTCTATAACTTGGGCGTAGACAGAGGCGACCAGGAGAGCCGCGGTAGGACTTTGCGAAAGGTAGGACTTTATGAAAGGTAGGACTTTGGTTAAGACCTTGGGTTATCAACAATACGCAAGTTTAAATCATAAATTTATTAAATATTTAAAAAATTACAAGTGATAAATGCTTTATTTGACCATGCTGCCCAAATACATTGGTTTTCTACAATACACAATGTACCCCTTAATCCATGACTGGACAAATATAATTTTTTTTTTTAAATATAATATATTTTATTTTGTTATGTTTCACAATTTTATCCTATTTATTTGAAAATTTTATTCTTAATATTTCACTCTCTCATTCCTATCCTCTTCAGTGATCCACAATACACACGCACACGTTTTATTCTTTACAGAAATTAAAAGAATTTATTATTAAATACCAATGTAAAAATAAATTTAAGATACAATGGTCAAAGCAGTAGAGTAATTAAAAAAAATTAATAAATACGTTAAAATAACTAATATATAAATTCAAGAAACAAAAAGTGAATTAAAATAAATGAATAAATAAGTTAAAATAATTAATATATAAATTCAAGAAACAAAAAAGTGAGTTAAAATAAATAAATAAATATGTTAAAATAATTAAAATATAAATTTAAGAAACAAAAGTGAGTTAAAATAAATGAATACATAACTTAAAATAACTAATATATGAATTCAAAAATCAAAAAGTGAATTAAAATACATGAATGAATAAGTTAAAATAATTAATATATAAATTTAAGAAACAAAAAGGTGAGTTAAAAGAAATGAATACATAACTTAAAATAACTAATATATAAATTCAAGAAACAAAAAGTGAATTAAAATAAATGAATAAATAAGTTAAAATAACTAATATATAAATTCAAGAAACAAAAAGTGAGTTAAAAGAAATGCATACATAACTTAAAATAACTAATATATGAATTCAAAAATCAAAAAGTGAATTAAAATACATGAATAAATAAGTTAAAATACAGATAAAAAGGACAAGAAACAAAAAGTGAATTAAAAGAAATGAATAAATAAGTTAAAACACAAATTAAAAGGACAAAAAGCTAAACAAAAACACAAAACATGATCAAAAGTAAAGACTTACAACAAGAGGCACAATGACAGACCGCGGAGGTCCAAGAACTTGTGTGATGTACTACGGAAATACATCCAGCGTTTATTGACGAGATTTTCATAGGGTGGGTTCGTCACTCCATTGCCTATTTTTGTGAATGCGACCCATTGGCTAACGGGCTTCACAAATGCCCGGGGGGATGGCTGTGAGTGTGTTTTGTGTAATTGTATGCTTGAGAAAATCTCGGTTAGGGCCAGGCTCGAACTCACAACCTTTGGGTCGGTTAACAGGCGTGTTATCACGCTGCTACCGTCGCCCTGGACCAAGAAAAGGAAAAGACTTACAAGAGCCACTATTTTTTATTTTCGATTTACAAAATCATGACTTACTCCTTAAAAAAAAAATTAATAGTCTCGGGGCTAGTCGACAGAAATCAAATAATCTATTAAAAATGATCAAGCATTTCCTATTATAATAATATTAGTTTTATAATAATAGTAATAATAATGATTAGAATAGAAGGGCCATTTCCCAAGTAGGCCGGTAAAGCTAATTCTGGCAGCAAATTTTTTATATTGTAATAGAAGAGACTGAGATAGCAGGAGCTCAGACAATCGGACTGTTGTTAACTTCTCGAAGTTTCTACTCTCCTATTATAATATACAAATTGTCCCCTAGAATTAGCTTTACTCTTCTCTCGTCCCCCAACTCAAAGCAGGTCACTGCATTCTTATATATATATAATATTAATTTGTTATATATATGAATTGACCGTTCTATAATCCGAACCCCGTTGGATTTAATTAGTTCGAATTAGAGCGATTCCACTGTAATGCTATCCATCAGTTATAGTACCAGAGCCCAAGAGGATAAAAATGTCAAGTTAAAAGATAAAAGATATTTCTACCTGCCTATCAAAATTCAAAATATTAAGAAAAAATAATGTTTAATTTTGAGATCCATATCTTTAGAACTGCCAACAACAATAGAAAACCTGAGAGAACATAATTTGAAGCAAATTTATTATAATAAGAGCCATAATAGAGCTATTTACGTCCCAAAATACAGCTTTTTAAAAAGCAACATTTTATAAACATCAGTAGTTAGTGAATTTATTTTGAGAAATCTATATCTCAGGAACTATGTGACGTACAGATGTCTATTAGCACTCAAATTAAAGCTAGTTTAATGAGGTACAAAGCAGTTTGTCTTCGTAGGTGTAGAACAAATTGATTTATAGTTGTTCGGGCAATAAGTTTGATTTAAGAAAACCACAAGACGTACTGATGTCTGCCAGCGCTCAAATTAAAGCTAGTTAAATTTACTATAAAATAGTTTATAACATTTATCTTTTTAGGAGTGGTAGCTTTAATGATATTTGACAATATAAATTCTAATTGTTAAATTCAAAATGTGTTGGTCGATTAAAATGTTTGATTATTGAAAAAAAATATCTCTCAAATATGTAGTTTTCATAATATTCGATCAAATAAAATCACAGAATGATGATTTCCAATTGTTTGGACAAAGTTTTTGATTTAAGAAAAAATATATTTCAGCCAGCACTGAAATTAAAGCTAATAACATTTATAACATTTATCTTTGTAGGAGTAGTAGTTTTCATGATATTTCCTAGAATAAATTGATTTATAGTTTTGTTCAGACAATAAGTTTGATTTATGAAAAATTGTATTTCATAAATCACAAGACTGCAAATGTCTGCCAGAGTTCAAATTAAAGTTAAATGTACTATACATTAATTTGTAACGTTTAACTTCGTAAGGGTAGTAGTTTTTATGTTTAACAAAATAAATTCACAAAATTTTGATATCTAGCTGCTCCGATATTTAGACAAATTTACTCTGCTTTTATAAATAAATAATTCAAACACTATCCATTATAGTCTCAAAACTTTTTATTTCTCTTATACGTCCAACGTTTCGGCCAATCCGGCCATCTTCAGGTACAATTTACTACAAAACAGTTTCTATTACATGTATGATTCTACAAACAATTTAAAATACTTAACATTATTATTTATAATTTATCTTACCTCAATACCACTTTGAAACCATATAATTTAACAACTCTAAACTTCATGCAGGCTATTCTGCCCATGTCAAAACATCAATTTCTATGAAAACATTAAAAACATTAGGTAAAATTATTTTTTGTTAATAAGTATATCCCACATATGTTTAATTACCTAATTAGTCAATTATTAATTAAAAACAAAGTCAATTTATTTATCTGCAGACACTATTGCTTAAAACTTTTATCACAATAATGCTTGTAACCTTCCTCCACTCAGTTCAAGCATTTAAAAATTATTTATCATAACTACATTTTTTTCAATTTTTCTCTTTATTTCATTAGCAAAAATCCTATCAAAGCCAACTATAATTATCCACATACAATTTTTGTTATATTATTTATAAATTAATCTTACTTAATATCTCAGCATAGTGTTGATTTAAATTTTTTGTATCTGTCTTGAAATTTACTGTATAATCAATATTTTCAGATATGTAAATGGATTCAAGTATTTTCCTTTTGAATGTATAGGGTGTTTTTTTAAGCCCGATAGAACTTGAAATTGTAAAAAATAACACAAAAAATTAAATTGTAATCAAAATTTTTTTTTATTCGAAAGATAAATACGTGACATTAACATTTGAAAATGATTTCGGGCATATGGGCACCGCGGCTGTTCTTGACGAAGCGCATTCTGGACGTCCAATTTTGGGCCACTTTCGAGCACTGCTGGCCGTATGTCACGAATAACACGAACAATGCTGGCCTCCAAGGCGTCAATTGTTGCTGGTTTATCAGCATAAACCAGTGACTTCACGTAGCCCCACAGGAAATAATCGAGAGGTGTCAAATCGCACGACCATATGCGGCAATTTTGCTTATTAACAAACCCGTTAAGCCAAAAATGCGCCTCATCGCTGAACACAATTTTACAGAATGCGCTTCGTCAAGAACAGCCGCGGTGCCCATATGCCCGAAATCATTTTCAAATGTTAATGTCACGTATTTATCTTTCGAATAAAAAAAAATTTTGATTACAATTTAATTTTTTGTGTTATTTTTTACAATTTCAAGTTCTATCGGGCTTAAAAAAACACTCTATATTATTCTCTTTATGTAAGATGATTGTATTTTCAAAATCAAAAATATGTTGGTTTTTGGTTGCATGCTGTACTAGTGCTGTTTTATTTGGATCCTTCTTCTTGCTTTTCAAATCATTATTGTGTTGATAAATTCTGTCTCCCAATAATTGCTTTGTCTCACCTATATATATATATATATATAGCTGGACAATTTAGACAGGGATGCTTTTATAGTTAATTTTAAAGATATAGAGCTTAGAATAAACAACTATTTCTTATTAACGTTTTAAAACAGACGCCATTACTCTTGTACTATTATAATACAAGAACCCAGAAGGAGAAAAAAGTCAGTTATATCACCACAAGTTTTGATTGCTTCAATGAAAACTATGTATAATTACTACTCAAAATAGACGAGTCTGCCAAGTATAAGTAGGGGGAATAAAAATGGCGGCTGTTTCAAAACGTAAAAAATATTCATTTATTTCGGAGCTTCTTCAAAACTACCAACGGCATAAGAAAACATAAGAGAATATCATTTAAAGTGGTTTATGACTTTTATCTTCATAGGAGTAGTAGTTATCGTGATATTTGCTAAAATAAATTTATAGTTGTTCAGGCAAACTTTCATGTGAAAAATTTATATTTATATGCAAATATCATATAAACTATTGCGAATCTAAGGGTCTTAAACTAATTTATAGTAAGTTAAATTACCTTTAATTTTGAATCCTAGCAGACATCAATGATTACTGAGATATATTTTTTCATAAATCAAAATGTTTGTCCGAACTGCTAGAAATCAATATTTTGTAAATTTAGTATGTTGAATATCATGAAAACTATTACTCCTACGAAGATAAACTACTTTATAGCCCATCAAACTAGTTTTAATTTGAGTGCTAATAGACAACTGTACGTCGAATGGTTTTTGATATAGATTTATCAAAATACATTAATTTACTAGAACAAATTCGCTACCTCGTACTACGACAAGTTATAATCCTCACACAAGACGGAAAAGACAGGAAACTGCACGTCGATTTTGATTATTGCAGCACTTACTAGACAAACGGTCTAAACTTCCAAAACTTGTATTTTTCAACACATTTTCTGTTTAAGCAAGGCGTCCCCTCACTTCTGAACAGAAATTCATGATGCCATCTAGTGGCAAAGATAAGAATTACGAGGCCTGGGCAGCCATCTTGATCCCCAAAAAACAAAGGGGTCATAACCAACAGAGAAGCCATCTTAACCAGTACAGGGGAACAAAGAGACAGAACTCTTCAAGGTCTCTTCTGATAATAATCATGAGGGAGTAAAACTTCACACTCAGGCGAGAGACGCGGCGGCGGCAGAAGGATGGATTCGGAAGGAGAAGGAAACAAGAGAGGGCCTCTTCTTCCATCTTCACATTCACACCTGAACCAACCTTCAAACCCCAAGAATATCTCAAACAAGTAAATTGTCATACTTTCATCAATTAATCTAATGAAACCAAAACTGTCACTAACAAACCAACATATATTGTAACCACTTTTGTTCAAACCTTACAACAAATTGTTTCAGAAAGCTTAAAAAAGAATAGAGGTTATTTCAGCCTATGATATCAATTTATTATAAATCCAGTCCACTCCATCATTACCAAGTAATTCTTTATTCAAACCAGCTTATCAACATAATAATTAATTTGGGTAATATCCCCCAACTTTTACTCCAGGCAATATCTAAATTAAACGTTTTATATGAAATGTTGTTCTTTAAAAAGCTATATCTAGAGTACTATTAAATGTAAATATCTTTATTAGGGTTCATATTATACCAAATGTACTCTAATTTAAATTATATTCCACTAGGTTTTCTAGTGCTGTTGGAAGTTTTAAAGATATGGAGCTCTGAAAGAAAAATTTTGTTTTTTAAAGTTTTGAAACAACCGCCATTTTTTAATTTCCCCTATCTATAGTTGGCAGACTAAACAATTTTGACTAGTAATCATACATAGTTTTCATTAAAGTAAGAAAAATTGCGCTGAAATTACTGCCTTTTTTCTCCCCTCACTAGGGGAGTTTATTAGTGCCTGTGCATTTTGTCTAAAGATGTGAGTGGATCTGTGTTGGCGGCGTCTCTTCTTTTGAGTGTATGACTAGCTTGAGCTTGTAGAAGGGCACAAGAACTGGGTAAGGTCTTCGTATTGGAACATGCACTTCTTTGACAATCTTCACCGGGACAGGTCTCACAACCGGATTGTAAACAATCCTCTCCACGGGGACAACCAGTTCCTTCTCCATCTTCACCGGTACAGGAATGTTCAGTTCAAACGGTTCCTTCACCTCGACAGGTACAGGGATTGGTAAAGGACTAAGTATCCTTTGGTTAGTCGGAACATGTAGTAATTTGTCGATTGGAACAAGTTTGACGCTTGTATGATCACCGTTGATTTGATGACGGTCTTCATTCTTGCCTACGACTTGTAAAGCGTAATCTTCATGCGAGTCACTCCCGATGACGAGGTCTGAAGACTTCTTCTCTTCTTTGGGCTCAGTATTGTTGTTGCCATCGAACGGACGCCATTCTTCACCGTCATCACATCTCCTAAAAATTGTAGAAAATGATTTTTATTGCTTATCATAGGAATTACTATACAATTTAATTATTTATTTATATTCAAGAGAAAAAAAAATTGTATTTCTCACTTCTCAAGTCAAGATTGCTATAGAAGACCCGTAAATTACTATCCCTTACATACTTCCTCATTATCCGTTCTTATTTCTCTGACAGATTATTTTAAATAAATCACAACATCCCTTATCTCCCTATTTATTCCTATTTCCTCAGTCTGCTGGTGTACCTCAGGGTAGTATCCTTGATCCTTTCCTCTGCACAGTCTATAAAGCTGACATTCCAACCCATCCTACCACTGTCCTCACCACATATACTGATGAAACATGTATATTATAAGTGGGTAATGACCCTTCCATTGTATCCAAGATCCTCCAGTCCCACATCACTATCTTTAAAGGATGGTGCCAAAACTGGAGGATTAAAATAAATTCCAATAAATCCCACGAAATCACATTTACCCTTCGTCATAATCCTTCGTCTTGTCCCACAGTATCTTTTAATAATACCCCACTTATTCCTGTTGAACAGATCCGTTACTAAGGACTAAATCTGGACAAACGACTGACATGGAATCCTCATACAAGACTGAAAAGACACGAAACTGCTCGTTGATTCCGACTAATACAGAACATAACAGACAAAGGATATAAACTACCGATCCACGACAAAAGACTGATCTACACGACTATAATAAGACCTAACTGAACTAACTATAATAAGGCCTAACTGAACTAACTATAATAAGGCCTAACTGAACTAACTATAATAAGGCCCAACTGAAACTAAATATAATAAGGCCTAACTGAAACTAAATATAATAAGACCTAACTGAACTAACTACAATAAGGCCCAACTAAAACTAAATTTAATAAGACCTAACTGAACTAACTATAATAAGGCCTAACTGAACTAACTATAATAAGGCCTAACTGAACTAACTATAATAAGGCCAAACTGAACTAACTATAATAAGGCCTAACTGAACTAACTATAATAAGGCCTAACTGAACTAACTATAATAAGGCCTAACTGAAACTAAATATAATAAGGCCTAACTGAAACTAAATATAATAAGACCTAACTGAACTAACTATAATAAGACCTAACTGAACTAACTATAATAAGGCCTAACTGAACTAACTATAATAAGGCCTAACTGAACTAACTATAATAAGGCCTAACTGAAACTATTGCCCACATTCCAACCTTATTCCTAAGCAACACAATTTCATCCATGCGTTAATAACCTTGGTGTCACTATAGACCAAACTCTCTCCTGCAAAAAACACGTTTACGATATTTCTAGTCGTACCTTTAAATTAAAACGTTTGATTAATTGCTGTGAAGGATACATTTTCGGGATCCCAAGGGACGCCTCTTTTTCCCGTTTTTAAGTGGCTTTATCCTTCCTACCGTCGTAAGTATTTCCTGGCTTCCTTCATCTTCCAAGTCATCCAACCCCGCCATCCATCATACATCTACGAGCTCCTTCAATTCAAATCCTCTATTAGTTCCCGCAATTCCCGTTTGATTTCCCCCAGATTTGTACACAAGGGCCCATCGAACCGCTGCTTTCGATAGATCGTTCATTATCCGAGCCTCATCCTAATGGAACTCCATCCCTTCCAACATCCGTCGCTCCAATACCCTCCCTACCTTTAAATCCCGCCTGTTCAATCATTTCCTATCCATTCATACCCCATAAAATTGTAAATTAATATAATTGTAAACTATTATGTCATTCTCAATTATTTTCACATCGTTCTCTTTTCTCTTTTTCATTTATTCATTTTTCTTTTTTTTTTGTTCAACTGATAAAAGTGAGAAAGTAAACTATAATAATTTTTTTTTATTATGACTGTTATATTTTCTTTGTATTTTTTGTTTAAGTATCTCTGAGGCTCCTCAGCCCTCATCTATTGATTTCTTTGTATTATTCTGAAGGGACTCGTCCTAGAATAAATAAAGTATTATTATTATTACCTTCTCCACTCTAAGGCGTTTAAATTATCTTCACCACCTACTTCCTTTTGAAACTCGTAGGCTCCTGGTTGCTTCCTTAATATTCCCCAACTTTAATTATTTCTGTGTGGATTACGGAGTTATAATCTCGAAGCAAAATTAAAACGGTTAATTAATTGCTTTGTACGATTCATCTTTGGGGTCCACAGGGACGCCTCTGTTACCCGATTTTAGGAAGAGTTGAAGAAGGCTTTACCCTCCTACCGTCGTTAAATATTTTCTTGCTACATTCCTCTACCAATTAATCCAATCCGGGCGTCCATCGTACATCTCTGATAACCTTCAATTTAAATCCTCAGTGCATTCCCGCAATGCCCGCTCACGGCCTTCAGACTTATATGTAACTGCCCATCGAACCGCAGCCTTTGTTATATCTTTCCTCATCCGTTCCTCTTTCATATGGAATTCTATTACCTCCTTTATTCGTAGCTCTAATACACTTCCAATCTTCAAATCCCGTATCTCTGACCACCTTCTCTTCACCCAATTCTGGAAGAATAAAAATTAAATGTTTCAAATAAGGGAATATATTTTCTGTATTTAATGGTTCAGATTTTCGTTAATAATTTTAAAAGTATATTATCAGAAATTATACATTTTCATTTATTATTTTTAGTTTAATTGTATCTGATTTTTTATGATTTCTGTTTCTTTTTATTAAAATATGTTTTTTATTTGTTCTTATCTTACTTTATCTATTCTGTTAATTATTGTTGTTCATTTTTATCTTTTCAAATTCATTATACTTTCTGACTTTTATAATTTCATTTCTATTTTGTATTTCACTCTAAGGCCTAATTTTGAAGCCTGTAATATTATTCTAAAGGGGTAAATCTCAGAATAAATGAAGAATAATATTATTATTATTATATGGACAGAGTTGATTTTTGGGTCTCCACTAAACCTTCGAATTACTCCCGAATCCAATCCTTACAATCCAAGAGCCTTAGTAAAATCCTCAATGATCCTTACTTTGTCATATATTAAGTCTCCGTCAGGACCTCAATGTTCCATACGTTGCCGATTCGCCCAGAAACCCACCTGTTTCTAATCTGGTTTCTCCTTCATTAACTAGGCGTCTGAAAAGAAGATGGCTTCGCAATCTTCTCCTCTAAAACTTTTATTGGAGTTTTGTCAATTGGTAGATTCTCCACATCATCATGCAATGTAATATAATTCGCACCACATTTACTTATTGTGTATATTTAATACAGCTGTAAATCTCAATAAATTAATTACATAAATAAAAATAATCACAAAACAAAAATAAGAAATTCTATGGAGGTAAGTCCGTTAATGCTTTGTTTAAGAAATATTCACAACTAAACATCTTCATTTTTATGAATTATTTAGGTAATAACACTAACGTTAACTTTAGAAACAACACGGCTCAAGTTGAGTCGGATGCACTCAGGATGGGGTCCTATGAAACTAACAGCTAAAATTGCCATGGATACAATATCTACTTATCAATGATTCATTCATGAATAACGGCCGTTTCCATGGATACAATATCTACTTAT
>NW_027106264.1:21291-22984 GCF_000696795.3 Halyomorpha halys | reverse complement strand
AATGATTCATTCATGAATAACGGCCGTTTCCATGGATACAATATCTACTTATGAATGATTCATTCATGAATAACGGCCGTTTCCATGGAAATTTTGGCTATTAGTTTCTATAGCTAATTTTTGCCCTACTCTGGATGCACTCGTCACAAACGGTTGTATGTTTAAACAAATAAATCACAAATTTTAAATTTTTCAATCAACAAAGTTTAAATTGATATATTTTAGTTTAAAAAGACGTACCTTTTTTTTTTTATCAGGCTCTAAATAAACATAAAAAAACAGTTAATTTTAAAGACAAAATTATTTCACCAATTTAAATGAAAAGGTGGAAGCTGAACTTAGCGTTTCGCCTAAAAATGTTTATTCAATAAAAAAAAATAAATAAAATTATACATTAGGGGTATTCATGATATTTAGTTTAACATGTTAAAGTGTGTTAAATGGAGAAATACTTCCTTATTTTACCATGCTAAAACGATATAATATACAAGGGGTACTCATGATCTTTAGTTTAACATGTTAAATGGAAAAACTCATGTTAAACGGAGAAATATTTTCGTCTTTTACCATGGTAAAACGATATAACATGGTTGAGAGTCTGTTACTTGGTCTGTTAAATGGAGAATGACGTCACACAACAGACCAGCAGAGCTCGTCACCATTTTGTTTGTTGTCATGTTAGGTTACTTGCCCGTAGTTTGGATGTTTTTAAAACTAATTATGCAATGGATGACAATAATAATAGTTTCATGACAGTTGTCAATTAGCTCATCTTGATTCAAAAGATCAACAAGACACTCAGTAGCCAAACTTTTACACAAATTTCACTTTTCACTCAATTTTATGCATGCTGTAATAAATTACTTTAATCAAAACCTAGAAGTAAACAATAACATGAAATTTTGGAAGGAAAGGTTATAAAAAAAAAAAAGTACAGAAAAGGAGATTGTACATTTAACATTTCACAAACTTAAAATAGGGCTGCTCACAACCCTATACTCATAACATTTAACATGGTAAAACATTTTACATTTAACACATCATGAATACCCCTTTTACATACTTACAGACTGTTAGTAGAATAGAATATAGGTTTATTTAAGAATGACAAGGTCTTGTACAAATTATATTATATTATATAATACAAATTATACAAGTTGAAAAAGAAACTTAATACAAACAGTGATGTAGTCTCGTCTTCATTGGAGCGCGGAATGTACTGCTCGGGAGTCTTTCTTGATGTAGAACAGGCTTTTGATCAAGTTTGACACCCAGGACTGCTATACAAGATACGTAAATTCCTACCCCCTACACATTACCTCATTATCCGTTCTTATGTCTCAGACAGGTTATTTCAAGCAAATCACAACATTCCTTTTTCTTCAGTCTGTTGGTGTACCTCAGGGTAGTATCCTTGGCACTATCCTTAATACAGTTTTTACAGCTGACATCCTAACTACTAATACTAACTATTCTCACCACGTATGCCAATGACACATGCCTATTGTCAGTGAATAATGATCCTTCCATTGTATCCCAATCCCTCCAATCCCACATCACCACCCTTGAAGAATGGTGCCAAAACTGGAGGATTAAAATTAATTCCAATAAATCCCACCAAATCACATTTACCCTTCGTCGTAAACCTTCGTCTTGCCCCACAGTATCTTTTAATAATACCCTACTTATTCCT
>NW_027106264.1:19877-20856 GCF_000696795.3 Halyomorpha halys | reverse complement strand
TTGTATCATGCCATAATATAACTTACAGGAAATTTACTTGATGTGTATATATGTATACAGTTGTAAATAACAATAAATAAATTATTAAAAAAAAAAAAAATACAAACAGCTTTTAGTTTTTTTAGTGTAGTTGATAATTTTAAAGCTATGGAGCTCCGAAAGAAAGATATATTTTTTTAACGTTTTGAAACAGCCACCATTTTGTATTCCGACTAAAAAAATTAAGAAATAGAAAAAAATAAATATCGATTAATATAAAGGATTTAAGTTATATATTCTTAAGCTTTGGGACTCTACTAAGCCTTCGAATTCCTCTCGTATCAAATCCTTAAAACCCCAAATCCTTAATGCTTACTACTTTGACACAAATAAAATCATCCATAAAGACCTTAACGTTCCATATGTAACTGATCTAGCCCGAACCAGATATCAGATAATCATGATTTGATGACATAAACTGATCCAATATATTCGATGACATTCGTTCTTAGCATCTCATGAAAGAAAGGCTGAAAGAAATGGCATATCGGTTGGTATCATCGGTATACATTGTAAATTTGAGGATTACATTTAATGAATAAAATCGATAGTTTCGTAAAGTTTATTATTTTTTTTAGTTAAAATTAAACATTTTGAAATACTTTGTTATTAATGGAATATGGTCCGGGTGCGATAAAAAAAACAAACTCAAATAGTAAATAATTATACTATTTTATTGAGCCAACGTACAAACATACAAACACTATAGTTAAACAAGAAAAAAAAAAAATAAAAATCAAATGATGAGACAGAATGCATCATTTGATTTGTATTATTTTTTCTTTTTTCATCTCTTTATTTGTACTTTCTTTAATATTTCTTATTATATCTTACTTTTCATATTATACCTCTGTTATTTTACACTTACATTTTTTCTTTTTTCCTTTTTGTGACTATAGTGTTTGTCTAAAACGATATAATATACAAGGGGTACTCATGA
>NW_027106264.1:16922-18126 GCF_000696795.3 Halyomorpha halys | reverse complement strand
GTTATTTTACACTTACATTTTTTCTTTTTTCCTTTTTGTGACTATAGTGTTTGTATCTTTTTTAGCCCTGACGAAGCCCTGCAACGAGGGGCGAAACGTTGGCTCAATAAAATAGTATAATTATTTACTATTTGAGTTTTTTTTTACCGCACCCGGACCATATTCCATTCATCTATACACACGGTCAATCAATAATCTTCCACTTTATAATTATGTTTTGGTAAGATAAATTGAACCAATACATGCTATAAAGTTGCAATCATAATTATTTTTAAAAAATATTAATAGCTTCAACATTACTCAACCAATCTACATCATACTTTGCAGTGGTTTAAGTAAAGATAAGAATAACAATAATAAGTATAATAATAACATTAAGATTCAGTAACATATATTGTTTTGAAACAAAAAATCTCACTGTGCTTCAATATTAATACTATATCCAAACAACTGAGTCTAATTGGCAAAATATTTTTTGGGAGTTAAAAAAGTCCACTAATTCATTTTATTATATTAAACTCTCAATTTTCTTCAAAATATTTTTTCTTCAAAATTCGGAGATTTCATTATCTTTCAACCATCCCATGGCGAAATGGAACAGTTTGAAAAAAAAAATGCACGTAAACAGACCAAATGACATATGGAAGTGTGGTAAACGATTTTTTAATAGTGAAAATTAGAATTTGAAAAAAAAAAACTTCCACTAAATCGTTTTAGTAATTCAAAAAGTTAATTGTAGACAAATTTAGAAAAATAGCCCACGTAAATCAATCCAGTAATAAGAAAGTCTATCAAAAACAAACGAATATGATTTTCTTTTTTTTTTTTAATTTGCTGACCTAATCTACCCCAGGCATCACGCTTAATTTTGTTCATAAATTTTTTTCAACTCAAAAATCTCGGGATTTCATCATCTTTAAACCATTCCACGGCAAAATGGAATATATAGAAAGAAAAACCACGCAAATCGGTACAGTAATAAATAAGTCTATCGATGACAAAGATTTAATAGCTCTCTTATATGTATCGAGAGATATAAAAATTGGAGGTATGAAAAAAATATGAATCTATTTACTTCACACACGTTTTTCTTTATTTTTTTCCCTTAATATTTTGGGAAGAAATATTTTTTTTTTTAATTATTTATTTAATGTAATTTACAACTGTACAAAATAATACAATAGGTAAATATGTAGTATGTTTC
>NW_027106264.1:13883-15952 GCF_000696795.3 Halyomorpha halys | reverse complement strand
TAGGAATTGACGAAGTTTATAGAGCAGACCTGGATGCCAGACTCGATCAAAAACTTGTTCAACATCGAGGAAGACTCCGGGAAGAAATATGAATTAGGAACTTAGAATTATAATAAATCAAATACTGCATTATTCAATTATGAATAATTTGGAACTTTAATTTGCATTGTAAATTAACTTTATTAATATACAAAATAATCCATTTCACATGTTTATATAATACGTTATATAAATTATTTTGATAAAAAATTAAATAAAATTTAATTAATTTGATAATTAAGATAATGATTATTGTTTAATTCATTCTTTCTTATGGAATAATTTCTTTTGTATGTTAATTGACGTTTTTATCATTTATTAATTAATTAATTAGACTTGCCAAAAAAATAAAGAAACAACAAAAAAAGATATGCTATTACATAATTATAATAACAATCTATTCACAATTATCAACATTCCTTGTTGAAAGAGATTGCTCAAAGGGAGCCGCTCAAAGACTAGATTGCAGAGCAGCAAGACTTAAAATATGCAAGCTACTAATAATAAATGTTAAAATATACAATGAAATGATAAATATGCATGAATGCAATTTTTAGGGGGCTAATACACACTTGCCAAACTTTGAAAAATTCGCTTATGCGCATGTGTGTGGATAGGTTATTTGGGTTGCCTGTTACAAGCTGTTCTGAATTTGTTGCCGACCTTTTATACAGGTCTTTTATATCTACACATTTGCCACGAATCCAAGACTATCATGCAAGAAACGTCCATACATTTCCTTTGACTTTGGTCAGCTATTGCTTTTTCCAATTTCTTATATATTAGCGTCCTTTTATATGTTTTTCAAGAAGCGGAACATGAAAATGCAATCGACTTTAATATCTCATATCAATTTATTTTAACCGAAACGTTGGCTCATTAAATTAGTATATTTCTACTATTTGAGTTTTTCTTGACCGCACCCGGACCATATTCCTTTCAATTTATTTTAACTTTGATTTCCAAACGATTAACCTGGAATCCTCACACAAGACTGAAAAGACAGGAAACTGCACGTCGATTCCAACTATTACAGCACTTACTAGACAAACTGTTTAATCTTCCAACTCATTACAAAAGACTGATCTACATGACTGTAATAAGGCCAATCTGGACATATGGAGTTGAGCTTTGGGGCTCCACTAAACCATCGAATTCCTCTCGTATTCAATCCTTACAATCCAAAATCCTTCGTAAAATCCTCTATGCTCCTTAATTTGTCACAAATAAAATCATACATAAAGACCTTAATGTTCCCTATGTAACCGATCTAGCCTGAACCAGATATCACTCCTTCCATTACAAACTCCCTAACTACTCAAACCCCCTAGTTTCTAACCTTGCATCCTCTTCCATTCCTGACGATCCTCCGAGGCGCCTGAAAAGAAGATGGCCACCAGACCAGCTAGTTATAAATTTCAATAAAGATATTAAAAAAAAAAAAAGAAGAAAATCTTGATTTCTTATATATTAGCGTCATTTTGTATGTTTTTAAAGATGCTGAAAATAAAAATTCTATCGACTTTAAGATATCTTATCGATTTATTTAAACTTTTATGATTTCTTACATATTTGGGTCCTTTTATATGTTTTTGAAGATGCTGAAAATGTAATTTCTATCGACTTTAAGATAGCTTATCGATTTATTTTAGCTTCTTTAATTTGTTATATATTGACTTCCTTTCATATGTTTTTGAAGATGCTGAAAATGAAAATGCTGTCGATTTTATGATCACTGATAGGTTTATTTGTAATATTATTATATTTTACATATAAGGGTCCTTTTATATGTTATTGTAACTGCAGAATAAGAAAATGCTATCGATTTTAAGATCGCCGATTGATTAATTTCAACTTATCTGACTCCTGAATGGGTCCTTTTACATGATTTAGGAGATGTAGAACAAAAAAATGCTATCGATTTATTTTAGGTTTTCTGATTTTTTAAAAATATTAGGGTCCTTTTATGTATTTATGAAAATTGCAGAACATGAAAATGCTATTGATTTTTATTTTAAATTTTTTTATTT
>NW_027106264.1:11234-13741 GCF_000696795.3 Halyomorpha halys | reverse complement strand
TTTGTATATATTAGAGTTTACGAGGATTGTTCGTAAACTGGTGGGGGGGAGTTACGGACTGCCAGCTGACAGGTCCATATCAGCTGATCGAGAACAGCTGACCTATTGTGTATATATAGACGAACAGGCTCCGCAAATAGCTCAGTCTTTTAGAGCACTTCAAGCGTTTCATTTCGCACTCCTCTCTCTCTCCTATTATTTTTAGTTTCAGTTGAGTAAAAGATAACTGGTGCCGAAACCCGGGAACTTTATATACCGGAGTAATTTTCAGTCTAAAAGAAAATTTTTTTTCATTCTCTCTCTTTCCCTGATGAACAGTAACGGAATAGTGAGAAGAGCAGTTCTGAACCTGGAGAATATGAACCAAAATAACCAACCTCAAGCTGCAGTCAACCAAACTTTAGCAGCAGCTAACCCACCTCCGGTGCAGATTCAGCCTCTACCAGAAGTCTCTTTCGTGCAATTTCATGCCACGACGCTTGAATGGATCAAGGTCCGTACGGCAACCGCCCAGGACCTGAGGAAGGCAGTGTCGGACCTAGAAAAATTCACCGGAGAGACCGGAGAATTAAATAATTTTTTAAAAGAGAGCGATCGCCTAATGGGCCGAATAGATGCGAAAAGATCGGAGGATCTACTGGATAACGAGGATGCAAAAGCACTGAAAGCAGCGGTAGTCTGCCGAGTAAAAAGAAGTATCCTGAATCAGATTCAGGGAGATGAAGAGACCCCCTGGAAAGTCATCAAAGAAAGACTAAAGAAGGCATTCGGAGGAGGACGGTGGACCCCAGAGGAGGATATATTCATGATGATAAGAGAAACGAAAAAACCGAGACAGTCTAGTGGGAAGTATGCTGCAGAACTGCTGGCACACTATAACAGAATCGCTGATAAACTCAGCGAGATGATGGAGACAGTCCAAGTACAGGGTTAGAGGCACCGTATTCTGGATTTCGTGGTTACATTTCTCGATACAGTTTGTTCCCCTTTAGGAACTTAAACAAATTCTTCCAATTTTCTGGCAGGAAGGCTTGACGTTGTCCCCGGAGGCCAAAAGACGTTCTTGATGATTCCAGACGCGAACAGTGTTCCAGGATATGCTCCATCGTCAGGGTACATTTACAACTATAACACGTCGGCGAAGGATTTCTTTCAAGAAGCTGCTTGTCAATTAATCTTGTGCGTCCGATCCTGAGTCGGGTTATGATGGATTGTTCACGGCGATTTTTGAGAATTGGCGTTAGAGGTTGAGTTATCACCAAGCATTGTCTTCATTTTATTTATTTCAGGTACCTTAGACCAAAAACAGCGCCGTGCTTCCTTGCATTGGGTCAGAACCGATTTATGGTAATCATACAGCGCCAAGTTACAATCAGGCACTGGAAATAGGGTGCATGCTTCTTTGGCAACTGTGTCAGCCAGTTCGTTTCCCGTTATACCTGCATGACAGGGGACCCATATAAAATTTACTTTTTTATGTGTTTTATTGATTAAAGTTATGATCAAAAAAACAATGGGGTTGTTCGAAATTTGGAAATTTTGGATAGCCTTGAGAATCGAGTAAGAATCACTACAGATAACAATGGAGGAGCCATTTACTTCATGTGCTAGCGTTAATGACAAAAAGATTGCATATGACTCGGAGGAAAACACTGAGAATGTGGGGGGAAGACTGTAGCAGATAGAACTACTGAACAACCAACATGATTAAAGTATTTTGACCCATCAGTGTAGATACATGTACAGCCCCTGTAGCTAGAGAGAAGACTTAAAAAAACATTGAGTACTTCAGAAGGGTTAGATTATTTATCAACAGATCCTAAGGTGAAATAAAAATTGGCTATTTTGTTTATCCACATAGGTAATGGATTGGGGAATGATAAGTATAACTTTGTTTGGGAGCGAATGAAACCAAATAGGGGAGGAATGCTGAAGAGGCGACTAGGTAATCTGTACCCCGAAACATCAACGTTTTGAGACGACCTAGAAATTTCAGCAAAAGGTAGTGCCTGGGTAGTTCTAGTGGCCACTCTTGGACCTCCCAGAGTAAGCTGCTGATAGGACTAGTCCTGAAGACCCCGGTAGCTCTACGGATCATAGCATGATCTTATTATTATTTAAATAAAATAAATTTTATCCAATTTTAGTCTTAAAACAATCTATATTTCTTTACAAGTCCGACGTTTCGGCCATCCTCAAGGACGACCACATCAATTTTAAAAAACATTTATGCAGGCTATTCTGCCCAGGTCATTAATTTCAGTCCACAATTACTCTATTTTGACAATTATTTCTATTAAATTAACAATTAAATGTGATAAAAAGATTTAATTTTTAATTTAATTTAATATGTTGAATTGACAAAATAGGGTAATTGTGAACTGAAATTAATGACCAGGGCAGGACAGCCTACATAAATGTTTTTAAAATTGATGTGGTTCTAAAATTGTATTTTAGATTGTCCTTACAGTTTTCACAGCTGACATTCCAACCCATCCTAACACAAT
>NW_027106264.1:8400-10449 GCF_000696795.3 Halyomorpha halys | reverse complement strand
TGGGTAGATTCTCCACATGTTTTTATCATGTCACTATGTCACCTACAGCAAATTTACTTGTTGTATATATGTATACAGTTGTAAATATCAATAAATAAATTATTAAAAAAAAAAAAAAAAGAATGTCCTTGAGGACTGCCAAAACGTCGGACTTATAAAGAATAAATGTTTTTAGACTTAAATTGGATAAAATTAATTTTTTTTTTAAGACCCGAAACGGCCTTACTGACCACGCGAATGACATTTCTTCCTAACATTACGCTCCTTTCCATCCTTCCCACCTCTTCTCAGACTGCACTCTTCCTTCTCCCTCGCTCTATACTCTCCCCCTTCTCATCTCTTTGGCAAAAATCTCCCTATTAATTCTACTCGGGTTCACCCTGACTATATGAACGTAGAAACGCAGCCTCCTTAACCTAATGTCCATTTCCAGGTCATCAATGTCTCTGGTAGGTCTCAGGCTGTATCCCTCCGCTAAGTTTACTGGTCCACAAATCCTCCTCAAGATCTTCCTCTCCATTCCCAAAAGTTTCCTCCTAGCTAAGAAGCGTCCTCCATTAACCGGTTCGACAACCGTGTTACAGTGTCTTATTTTTGCTCTTATTGACAGACCCTTTTTACAGTATAGACCACAGGTGGCAAAGCTGAGTCTTTCCTTCCATCTTGACCAACCTCTCCTCCATACCCTTTCTTTCGGACCAATTACTACAAATAATTTCCACTAAATACTTGAAGCTATTTGTGACCCTGATTTCCCCATACTTTGTTTTAACTGTTTTTCTCGAACTTTTCGATTCGTAGTCATCAACTCCGTTTTTTCGAACGATATTGCAGGAGGCCCTAAGGTGAGAAGCGGAGAGGTACTCAATCGGAACACCACAAGGAACACAATTAATTTTATTTATACAAAGGTTAACAACTATTGTCAAAGTGCCTACTCCTACTCTATCATAAATTATGAAACAATTATTAATCACTTACCTCATATTAATGTGGCTTTCCCGGATATATCTTAGTTTGCTCTTTGTCAACTGTGTTGTTAAGATGAAAAATACAAATGCTGAGGTAAGCTGTAATAAATTGAGTATATTACAATAATATGTCTATACCATGGAAAGAGTAAATTAAATAAGTAAGAGAGGCAAAATTAACCGAAGCAAATTTTATATATATATATTTTTTAATGAGATTTGCAAGGTATCTAATTGGTAAAAGAAAACTATACCTACTTATATTATAAACCACCACATCTACTCCAAAAAGGTTCAACTTATATAATATAAATATTTATATTATAAAAACTGTATCATAACACCAATTAAAGCTTCTGGAGCTAGGATTTCTCCCTTAGGCGATAGCAAAGGAATTTTATTATAGAGAATTTTATTAGGAGAAAAAAGTCAGTTATTTCACCCAAACACTAGAAAACCTAAGATAATATCATTTAGAGTAGAATAAATTTGCAATACAACTAAAATAAATTTTCAACACAATATGACCATGATCCCTAATAGCCATATTTACGAGATAATGCTTTTTAAATTGCAATATTTCATAAAGAATGCATTGAAATATCAGTTGTTAGTAGTTAGGGAATTTATTTTGAGAAATCTCAAATTAAAGATTATTTACTATAAAGTAGTATATAACGTTTATCTTCATAGGGGTAGTAATTTTTATGATATTCGCATATAAATTATAAATTATAATAAATTTATTATCAAAAACTAATATATAAATTTTTAAAGATATAAAGCTCCGAATAAGAAATTATTGAAAATTACGAATTTGAAATCATAAATTCGCGTTCATTTTGCCCAAACAACAATAAATCAATTTATTTTGGTAAATATCACGAAAACCAATATTCCTGCGAATAGAAGTGTCGTAAATTTCTGTATAGTACATTTAACTAGCTCCAATTTGAGTGCTAATAGACATCTGTACGTCGAATATGAAAAATTAATTTTTTGTTTAACGTATTGAAACACAGTCATTTTGAATACCTCCTAACTAAACTTGGGAGACTAATCAATTTTGATTAGTAAT
>NW_027106264.1:7749-8350 GCF_000696795.3 Halyomorpha halys | reverse complement strand
CCTCCTAACTAAACTTGGGAGACTAATCAATTTTGATTAGTAATTTATACATAGTTTTCAATAAACTGGGGTGAAATAACTGCCTTTTTTTTCTATCCGGTTCTAACAAAGGATCAAAAACTAATATATAAATTTTTAAAGATATAAAGCACCGAATAAGAAATTATTGAAAATTATGAATTCGAAATCATAAATTCGCGTTAATTTTGCCCAAACAACAATAAATCAATTTATTTTGGTAAATATCACGAAAACCAATATTCCTGGGAATAAAGTGTCGTAAATTTCTGTATAGTACATTTAACTAGCTCCAATTCGAGTGCTAATAGACATCTGTACGTCGAATATTTTTGGAAATATCGATTTCTCAAAATAAATTCATTAACTTACGATTTTTTATGAAAAGTTTGGGAACTATTGAACTTAAATATCTCTATTATGGCTCATATTTTAGCAAATTTACTCTACTTCAAATGATGTTCTCTTAGATCTTTTTAGTGTTGTTGGTTGTTTTAATGATATAGAGCTCCAAATGAAAAATTAATTTTTTGTTTAACGTATTGAAACACAGTCATTTTGAATACCTCCTAACTAAACTTGG
>NW_027106264.1:5980-7699 GCF_000696795.3 Halyomorpha halys | reverse complement strand
AGACTAATCAATTTTGATTAGTAATTTATACATAGTTTTCAATAAACTGGGGTGAAATAACTGCCTTTTTTTTCTACCCGGTTCTAACAAAGGATCTTATACGCCAAAACTAAAAATATATTGATTAGTTTAAAGGTAAGATATTTTTGTTTTTATCCCTGAAACGTTTTATGAAATGTTAGAAACTTTTTAGAGATAGCTCTTCAATTTATACTTAACTTACCGGTCTCATACTGTACCTCACTGCTGCTACAACTCGGCAGCACTCTGTTATATATCAGCCCCACTCGCAACTTCCGATATCGCGTTCGATTCCTTTCAACCCACATCCGATTACATAAACCTCACCGATATTGGAAATTTTCTTCCTCTTGAAACAATACATAACATTATATTTATATTTTAAGTTAGATTTTTAGATAATCTAAAAAATAATTAGTTAAGGTGCTTTTATTCATCAGTTTCAACCGAGATTCCTTATCTTTAAGTAGATTTTGCTTGCTCAAAATTGAAGAGAAAAAAAATTAATTTTTCTCCTTTAATGATTTTTTTATTTCCGAAAAAGATAATTCACTGCACAGATAGTTAATTGCAGTGTGTATGGGGATGATGCCTTACGTGAAAGCACCGTTCGTAAGTGGTTTGCTCGGTTCAGAACCAGAGATTTTGCGCTCGGGTCGTCCTTCAACTGTTAATAACCAAATTCAAGCATTGGTCACAGACAACCCTCACTCTATGACACGGGATATTGCAGAAACGCTTAACATATCTCATGCAAGTGTCTCATAATCGTAAAGGCATAGTTTTCCATCACGATAACGCCTGTTCTCATGTGTCTTTGCAGACCCAGCAGAAATTATTGGAATTTGGCTGGGATGTGATCCTCACCCACTTTATTCACCAGACCTTGCCCCAACAGATTTTCACTTATTTCGGGCCATTCAAAACTCTCTTAACGGGAAACACTTTAATTTTCATGAGGACTGCAAAACGCACATAGAGGAATTCATTGCACAAAAATCTGAGAATTTCTGGTAGGATGGAATTAAAAAATTACTTGAAAGATGGCAACATGCAATAGATCAAAATGGGTCATTTATAATTGATTAAAAATATTTACAATAATCTGAAGTTTTTATTGAAATCACCAGTAAAAAATGCTAGGAGCTTATTTTACAACCCGATAAACAAAAAATAATTATAATAAAATAACTGAAAGAACTTATGAAGTGAATAATAAAGTTCCAAGTTTACAATTAGTGGATTAATAATAATGAGAATAAAACTAAATGATACGAGGATACATTTTTTTTTTTAATTTTTTAAATTAGTGTGTTGATAAGAAAGTGATAAAAAATCAGAGAAGTTCTGGGAGGACAGAATTAGAAAATTATCTGAAAGATGGCAACATGCAATAGATCAAAATGGGTTACATATAATTGATTAAAATATTTACAAGAATCTGAAGTTTTTATTGAAATCACCAGTAAAAAACAATATGAACTTATTTTACAACCCAATATAACTTCATCCCTCGAAATTAAAAAGGTACATACGTGCGAATTAGAAATGATGTAAAGTTTATATACTGAGGTTTATTAATTAAATAATTCATTATTATATCAATAAGTAATAAATAACAAAATTAAACTTTTCCGTATTAAAATACCAAACCTAAAAAATATATTTTTTCCTGACTAAATAAGCCAACTTTTAAAA
>NW_027106264.1:2184-3225 GCF_000696795.3 Halyomorpha halys | reverse complement strand
GGAAGTTTTTATACAACATTGTAAAGAGGTCAAACCCACGGAAACAGTAGATTTAATTATCATTGAGTCATTAATATTATTTGATGAAAAATTGCTGTATGTTTTTACATTTTGTTTTTTCTTCATGAGCAAATCAGTATGAACAGCCATGGTTGATAGTGAATGGGGGAACCAATAATGATTCTTACTTTGTACTTAACTGATTTGTAATTATATGAGAACTGAATTCAGTCTAATGATATCTACACAAAGTTTCATGGTTTGTGGCGTGTAGCAATCGATTTAATAATTTTAACCTGCTCAAACAACTGCAGAATAATTGTAAATATTTCAGATAACTATATCTTTAGATTGATAAGAGGCACGATAATATTCGAAATACTAAATATGCTTGAGATATTGAAATTGTTTAGGTTTAATGAACCCTCTTGGGTATTAAGAATATCTTATGTGAGTTAGAGATCTCTGTAGTATTCTAGAGTAATAAAAAAAAAAATAATAATAAAATAATAAAAAAGGTATTTATATCTGTTTACTGTTTCAGAATGGACTGGTATCTTATAATTATTATCTAAAACAATTAGGACAATGATGTAAATGAAAAAAAAAATTGTTTCTCCAGACCATTGGTATGGTTTACTTATATTGATTTTGATACAATGATTTCAATTAGTTGTCTTAAAAACATGGAACATGTTTATTCAGCAATTAACTTCTTGAAAGGTGCTCTAAAAAACAATGAAAAAAGCAAAACAAAATTAATTTATCATGACCACTTCCATTACTTACTTCCCTGCAGAGCTAAGTGTATGGAAGCTAACTTTATGAAAAATACAATTAAAGGTTCTCTCTTAAAGAAAAAATAATTCTAATGCTGTATTTTCCTAAAAGCGAGAACATTTAATAGTATTTTTCGTAAAGTTAGTTTCCATATACTTAGCACAATTGCGAAGTAAGCTATCGACATGTTTTCTATGATATTGAGGTCAATTATTAGGTTATTACTAAAAATAAATAATCACAATTCGTGATTCTTTATTG
>NW_027106264.1:0-349 GCF_000696795.3 Halyomorpha halys | reverse complement strand
ACATTTAATCGTATTGTATACTAAAATATGCATAATAATACTCAATGCACTTGTGTCATTAGAAAACTGAATATAATTTTTAGCAAAATGTCAGAAAAAATAAAGGTTACTCATTTTATCAACTATAAAAATTTATTGTTTTACATATATATATAAAATTTTTCTGCGGTATCTAAATTATAAAAATAGTGTAAGTTAATCATTTATTTACAAATAATGTGTTTGGCTAGGAGTAAAAACATTCACCAGTTACATAAAACTCAAGGTCAGAAACGACTATAACTTTTCTGAAAAGTCTTACAGCCTAGAATAATTATGAAATGTCATCATACATCAATAGAAAAGGGAT
>NW_027106263.1:7879-8394 GCF_000696795.3 Halyomorpha halys | reverse complement strand
GTAAATTTCTCATCTTGTAATTTCAATTGTATTTGTATTTCTACTGTATGAACATGCCAATTGTAATAGAATTTGTAAATCAAGTGTAAATGGCCTGAGTGGTCGAAAAACTTAAATAAAAAACCCAATAAAATAAAAAAACCAATAACCAAATGGAAATAATAACAAAAAAACATTATCAAGCAATTAAAGGAAATAAACAAATAATATATAAGCGGATTAAGGGTCATGCAGGGATTCCAGATAACGAGGCAGTTGATAAAATGGCAAAATTAGCCATTACAACAGGTCAGACGGTATACACTAAGTTGCCTTACACTGGTTATTATAAAATAATCAAATTAGATCAGATAGAAAACTGGCAAAACAATATTAGGAGAACCCCACCAGGATCAGTACGATAAAAATATATTTCCTCATATCATTCGAAAACTGTTGTTATCATGAGCAATCATAGGGAAAGACATCATAAAAACTTATATTAGACTTAGGACGAATCATGGAATTTGTAATAA
>NW_027106263.1:4095-4436 GCF_000696795.3 Halyomorpha halys | reverse complement strand
GTATAGACACATACAAAGATGATAGACCGTATGTGAATTTGAAGGAACGCTCAGGGCTGTGGTGGTCAATAATAAATAACAGATAGTTGGGAACTTTTATTTCATCTTGATCACAATCCTGACCCTGACCATTTCCTTAAAAAATATTTTCTGTTTGAGTTGAAAAAAAAAAAAAAACATAGCTTTAAACAGAAATGATATTAAAAACTATTAAACCTAATTTCACAATTTAGACCTAGTTAAGAGCATATGCAAATTAACTAGTATTTTTTATTTTAAACACTTTTAATAACATTTTAAACATACTTAAAAGGTTTCTTTTTTTTTTTTTTTTCCATATT
>NW_027106263.1:0-1454 GCF_000696795.3 Halyomorpha halys | reverse complement strand
ATTATACTTTAAAATTTATAAAAAATAAATATAGGAAGATGGTCAAGATTGCAGTCAAAAAAAGAACATATAGTTATAAATTATTGGGGAGAGAGAGGGAGAGGGAGAGGGGGATAGAGAGAGAGGGGGGAGAGAGAGATATTCCTTTGATTGTTAGCACAACTGTTTTGATTTAATTGTAATGATTCATGATGTAAACATTTTATTGATAATCATTCTCCTCTTCTATTTAATTCTGGATTAATTGGGAATATAGTCATGGGATAGAAACAATAAAAGTTGAAAACATTTTAATCTACCTGCTTAACATAGCAGCAATTAAACAGATTTCAGAATGACGCACACGCTGCCATCTTGACTATTTGAAACAAATTTGTTATTGCCCCCATAACTTCTGAATGATGAAATTGGTTAGATTGCTATCCATGATCAGTTTGCTCTTTGGTGGAAATATAAGGAAAAAACTAAACTTAACGTTTAGTTGTAATGAGTTCTTACAGGTCATTGCAGACTTAAAAGACATCTTAAGATATGTGGAGTAGTTCTTGATGAAACCTGCTGCTTATGCGGACAGGCCCCAGAGACCGCCTTACATTACATAGCAGACTGTGGCAGGTATGTGTCACTAAGATACAGGCTATTAGGCTCTGGTAGAATTAAAGGAAATGAGGCTTCCTCTATAGATTGGGAGTCACTTTTGAATTTCATTAGAAAGTCGAAAAGGTTCGATATAGAGGAATAAGATATATAAAAGAGGCATTTTGATGCCGTTTTTCGATTTCAGGGGCTTTTTAAATATTGCTCGATTAAACTATCTCAAAGTCTCTCCTTCCCGCTTTAAGCTAATATTTCGAAAGTGATATAGGGCCCTCGCTCTCCGGGGGTTTAGCGGGGCGGGTCGGGCGGGGAAGGATGACCTTTTTTTTAGCGTTACAATCCTGCTCTTGTGAGATTGTGAGATGTCGTTAGTCGACCAACCTACTCGCTGAAATTGTCTGTTCTAAAAGTCAGATAAGTAAGGCTGCCATGGAGGGCGGGAGTGGCGGGTTTGATGCCGTATTTCGATTTCAGGGGCTTTTAAAATATTTTGCTCTATCTCAAAGTCTCTCCTTCCCGCTTTAAGCTAATATTAGTTATTTCTCTTTAGTCATTGGTTCCATACTCAATTGAACCTTCTTTCCATGTTATGTTTAATTAATGGTCTTGTTCAAATATCCCATAAGGTCTTGGATTAGGAGATACCATTATAGAAAATATATATATTTTTAAAATTTCCTTCCTGGTTATTACTGACATACTAGGGTTATCTACAGATTACCAAATTATTCTAACCATGGTGGAAGTGAAATGTTTGCATTCCATGGGACAGCCACGAAATAAAAGTGCATTGATGCCGTTTTTCGATTTAAGGGGCTTTTAAAATATTGCTCGATTAAACTATCTCAAAGTCTCTC
>NW_027106262.1:27864-29747 GCF_000696795.3 Halyomorpha halys | reverse complement strand
TGCAACTGCATAACAGCAGTCCATTCCTTTTTGTTCACTCTACAAATCTACCATGAGTGAATAGAATTCCTGGAGTTGTTCCCAGAAGCAGAGGAGAGAGAGGCATAGGAATGTGGAGGGAAGAATCGCATGGAGTAAGTCCAATAATTAACATCCACATCATCATCAACGACCTCATTATATCTACAATTTTCCAAAGCCCAGTCATTCAAAATTAATTAACCCTTTTAACCATAAATGTCAGTCATAAAATAGTTTTTTTTTTAAATTTCAGTTAATCCATACATGAACCTTTCAGTTAACAGGATGACAACCATAAATTCATTATTAATATTTTCAATATATATTCTATAACAATTTAGCATTGATTAAATGGTTAAGAGAATTTTAATTTTAGTTAACTGTTATTTTTTATATATATATATCTCCCATAATCATGCTAAAAGAAAATTGTTCAAATTTTATAACGAGGAATAATATTAAAAGTAATTAGCTGAAAAATGTTGAAATTGAAGAATGTCAATCTGGCTACAGTGAATTTGATGTTACGTTAAATGTAAAAAGTTTCAATATGCTAAATGTCATAAATATAGGATTTTGAGCAGCCCAATTTAAAGTCCACGTTTTTTGAGCAGAGGAGCTCCTAGCGGATATTCTGGGAAACTTTGTAACCTTTCCTTCCAAAACCTTCCAGAATTTAATTATTTTTATCCATTACTTTATAATAATAATACTTTATTTATTCTGGGACGAGTCCCTTTAGTATAATACATAATAATCAATAGATGAGGGCTGAGGAGCCTCAGAAATACTTAAACAAAAAATACAAAGAAAATATAAACAGTCTTAATAAAAAAAATAAATAATTATAGGTTACTTTCTCACTTTTATCAGTTGAACAAAAAAAAAAAAAAAAAAAAAGATGTGAAAATAATTAAGAATGATATAATAGTTTACACACATATTTACAATTATATTAATTTACAATTTTATGGTGTCTGAATGGATAGGAAATGATCGAACAGGCGGGATTTAAAGGTTGGGAGGGTATTGGAGCGACGGATGTTGGAAGGGATGGAGTTCCATAAGGATGAGGCTCGGATAATGAACGATCTATCAGCTGTTCGGTGGGCCCTTGTGTCTGAAGCCCCTAAATCTGAAGACCGTATGGAGGATTTTAATTGAAGGAGCTTATAGGTGTATGATGGATGGCGGGATTGGATGACTTTGAAGATGATGGAAGCCAGGAAATACTTACGACGATAGGAAGGATAAAGCCACTTCAACTCTGCGAAAAACGGGAAACAGAGGCGTCCCTTGGGATCCCGTAGATGTATCGTACACAGCAATTTATCATACGTTTTAATTTCGCCTCGAGATCCCCAGAGACTCCCCCATATACTGTACAGCGATAGTCAAAGTGGGGAAATATTAGCGAAGTGACCAGGAGCCTACTTGTTTCAAATGGAAATAGGTGGCGGAGGTTTTATAGTATAGTTTTAAAAATGTCCAAAACGAAATCAACACAAACAATAAACGAACTACGAGCAACTAACCTATCAAATCGACAATTGACAAAATGTTGTAGACTTCAGCTTGTCTGTTGCATGACGCCATTCTCCATTTAACTGACCTATTAACAGACTCTGAACCATGTTAAATGTTATATCGTTTTAACATGTTAAACGGACGGAAACATTTCTCGAATTAACAAAACTTTTTCTATTTAACATACTTTAACACGTTGAACTAAAGATCATTTATACTTCTGATATACAAATATCAGGTAGGATTAATTTCAACTCAAATTAGGGTGGTAAATAAAAGTTACGTGATTTGTGCACTGTACCATTTATTATTTTTAAAAATTAAATATATATTTT
>NW_027106262.1:24551-26200 GCF_000696795.3 Halyomorpha halys | reverse complement strand
ATCACGAATTTATTATGGACAATTAAAATTAGTTAGCTTGCTTTTTGGATAAACAAAACAAATGAACAATATTAAAATGATACATAAAATAAAATATATCAAAAGCCCTTTATACATCAAAATATACTATTTACTCAAAAAGAGCATATTACAATATATTCAACAGTAAGAGTTTTAGCATTGCTAAAAATGAATTTCTGTGAAAATTGTGATTGAAACTAACTTTTAAAATTACATATATATAAATAATTGACATAATATTTCAAATCATGCAGAAGATGGTCAAAAGGAAACAAAAATAGATAACTACTATTTATTTGCCGACGTTTCATCCCACTTTGTAGAGCTTCGTCAGGGCTGTTCAAGTTTTAGTATTTGGAAACTAAAATAAAGTTTCAAAAGCTCTCAACTTAAGCAGCCTAAATAATTAGTTAATAGTTGTGAACTATTTTTAGTTTCTTTTGACCGCGCCCTGACCATCTTCTCAATAACTTTTAAAATTATTTGCAAATGCCATTAATTTATAATAATATTATATAATAGAATTTAAGGTTAATATATAGGAATATATTTAGTAAAACAACTTTATGAAATAATAATATTTACTCTCATTTACTATATTCCCATCTCCTAGCGCGTTCTAATTTCCCACTTTTCAATTCCAGAACTCAAAAATTCAGAATTTTGTGAAGAAATAAAGCCAGAAATTGCATTTTTGGTCTAAGAATAATTTTCAAAATTTTCACCTTTAAGAAAGTTGTCCAAATTTCTGAAAAGATGGAAATCTGTAGAATTTTAGTCTGGAGAATGAGGAGGGTGTACAAGGACTTCGTAGCTAAGCTCGTTTACTTTCTTCACTGTCTTTCGTGAAACAGGTCTGTATTTCCATACATGGAAGACTCATTAATTTTGACTAGTAATTATACATAGTTTTCATTAAAATCATTTGAAATGGGGCGAAATAACGGCCTTTTTTCTCCTCTAGGGCTCTTGTACTACAATATCTGGGGTGGAATTCCGTGTACGATGGATTTTGAAGCGATTGTAGAAGACATAACTTTCTAGCAATAGTTTCAGATATATGTAATATGGATTAAAAGTTATTAATTATACGTGATATTTTAATGCCTCTGGACGTGAGTCGTCTATCCCTTTAAATAATTATTGTTATTTTTTACTTAGGTAGATAAGTCGTATAGCTGTATTTTAGTGTACTTAGGGAGCTATTGATAGATTACCAAAAAATAAGTCATAGTATTCTTTCATGATACATTTTCCTGGCCACTCAAACAACGCGAAAGAGAATATTAAAATCAAATTATATGCCTTACTGTACAGCTTTATAACTACTTTTCATATTTATTGAAAATATTACAACTTATACATTTCAGTTGATAAAAAAGTTAAAATGCATTTTAAGTTAGCAAAAATCTATCTTGAAAAAGTGTCGGAAAATCGCAATTTTTAGGTAACGCATGTACGGAATACTGTTATAAAAAGTTTGGTCTGGAAATTTATTTTCTTCATGAGCCTAGATATCGAAAACTTAATAAGTGATTTAAAAAATAAAAAATAGTTTTGAACATATATATTACTTATCTACTGTTACGGTTGCCATGGTGAAATAAAAACACTGGCGATATCTACGT
>NW_027106262.1:22307-24501 GCF_000696795.3 Halyomorpha halys | reverse complement strand
GGGGTGTTACGGTTGCCATGGTGAAATAAAAACACTGGCGATATCTACGTAGACAGGGGGTGTTACAGTTGCCATGGTGAAATAAAAACACTGGCGATATCTACGTAGACAGGGGGTGTTACGGTTGGCATGGTGAAATAAAAACACTCGCTAGATCTGTTCAGACAAGAGGTGTTATGGTTGTCATGGAGAAACACAAAACACGAGCGATATGTTTGAGACGAGTGTGTTTTTTTTGAGTGAAGGCGACAGTTTGATTCTGGGAACTCGTATGTTCAGACGAGTGAGTTTTGGTTTTGTGAAGGTGACAGTTTCATTTTGGAAGTGTTAATAGATTAAGGCCCTCAGTCTTTATGGTTTGAACCGGAATATCACCATGAGAGAAATGTTGTCATATATGTTTTGTTTTTCAAAATTATGGTGTTTACTTCAATAGACGATCATTAACAATAGAAATGGAGGACTACGTGGGGTTTGAACTAAATTTTATCTTTTTTTTTTTATTTTATTTTATATTCCCTTTCATATTCTTTTGGATAATAATGTAAATATAGTTGTTAAGGTTAAGTCAACCTATAAGTTTTAATTGTTTTATTAATTGATAAGAATTCATTTTTTTTCTTTTTCATTCTCTCTATGTATATTTTTTTCCAATTATTAAACTTTTGTCTATATAATTCAGTTGTTCTTTCTCTGCTTTCAACTTGTTAATTTACTTATGTTTTTATTGTTGTTCACGGAATATTACGATAATTCAACATGTGGGTAGGTAACACCCCTAAGTTTTCTGTTATGTACTTGTATGGGGTATATTTTAGTTATATTGTAGGCATAATGCTTCGGGGTTTTCGTTATTTCCAAGAAAAATAACGTGGCGCCTAAGGAGTAATTTATTCTTTATTGTTTTGTTTTGTTTTTTTTCCTTTTGCGATTATATTTTTTTTTATGTAACTCACCCCCTTCTCCGCTGAGCGTGGGCAACGATGATAAAGCTAAGAATAAATCAAAATTTGCGGTTATACTACCCATACCTTGCTGGGATGCACCTGATACTGAAACACAATGGATAAACATAGATAAACACACTTCACACCCCTTCTTCCCCCTTAGACTACGCCTATCTCAAGTCGATCGCGACACGCTTGTAAGATAAAAAGTATATCTTGTATACAGAAAAGTCGGACACCCCTCATCTATATTGTTGGTTATTTTTCTAATCATTCTGTAATTTATTTTATTAATTAAGGTTGTTATATATTTTTTTGTTCTTAGACCTAATATAGGATTATTCTTCTCCTCATTTATGTACATCCACAGTCTACTATTAACTCCTCCTTATGAATACCTAAATGTTTTTGAAAATAAAGTTGTACGTATGATATTGGGTCAGAGGGATGAGCTCAAATTCAGACCAGCGCAACGCGATATGGCGTGACCTGCTCCCGCTAAGTATAATTGATGGTGCTTTGTCGGATCGTGTAATTTTTTTTGGGCTGGGTGATGAAAAAAATAACTACAAGGCTCTATCAAGGATTCGCGAGACGTAGATGGGTGGATAATGAAGATTTAGACATCATTTTAGCCTTTTTTCCTCCACCTGTGTTCGGAGTAGAATCACTCACTCACATTGATTAGTTGAGTACAAGAAAAAATTATGTTACTCTAAGAGCTCAGAGATTTTATCCACTCTGGACCTGATCAGACACTAGGGTCCTCAATTCATTTTAATTCATCGGATCAGTTTATATCATGGTTTTTTTTCCGATCCCTCTTTTTTTTTTTTTAATTTTTATTTATTGCTATTTACAACTGTACATTATAATACATTTATTAAATCTAAGTTAAATTGGAGTGTTACAGGCGTGTAAAGAAACTACCCATTGGTAGCACTCTAATCCGATCCCTCTAAAACAGAAAAGAAACAGAATTAGTGAGTGCTTTATTGTGAAAAAAGGAAATAAATCGTGTTGGGCATTACCTTAAGGTAGTATCCTCGGTCCCATCCTCTACACCGTCAATGCAGCTGAAATATCAACCAATCCTAACACTATCGTCACCAAGTATGCCGATGACACATGCGTGCTCGCTGTTAATAATAACCTATTAATTGTATCCCAAAATCTCCAGTCCCATATCACAGCCCTCGAAGATTGGTGTCGTAATTGGAGGATTAAGATAAATTCCAACAAATCCC
>NW_027106262.1:17462-18263 GCF_000696795.3 Halyomorpha halys | reverse complement strand
AAATTTTATAATTATTACATTATTTACATAATTTTAATGTTGGAATTCATCTCCTTTAGGAGAACTTGAGGGGAATAAAATGAAGGTAGTAAGTTACCAGGACTAGTGAAATAAAAATGTTTAATAGTGTTTAATGGGCTCCGAAGGCGAATCCTCTGACCTTAAATATGACACAAACATTAAGGAAGTAATGCCTGGTTAGTAAAATATTTTCGTCACTATTTTTAATTTATTTATTTATTTTTGCTGTGGCGACTATATGATACAAAAATACGTAAAATACAAAAAAAAAAATGAAGAATAGAATTTCTTATTAAATATTTCCATTATCTATTAAATAAATCAAATGGTATCCTTATTAAGTCTCAACATTCATTATTATATTAATAGTCCAACGTTTCGGCAAATTCGGCCATCCTCAAGGACAATCTAAACATTTAACAGCTTATTATACATTCATTTGCAACAATTTTAAAAACAACATTATTATTAATAATATACAATATCTTAAATATAAATTTACACCTAACATCAAAATTTACAAAAAAAATTTACTGGCTATTTTGCCCAGGTCATCAATTTCAAGTCAAAATCAGCCTATGAAAAAAAAAATTTGTTGAATTTTTGAAAAAATTGAATTAACATAGTAATAAGCCTGGCGTGAGTGTGTAGAAGTTTATAAATAGTTTGTTTATCTAATAGTGGATTGTTTAGATTTAATCAAAAAATAAAGTTTTAAAAATTAATGAAGGTTTAAAAAAATAGGTACCTAGTCATAAGCTTAGGTAAACTTATCAATAA
>NW_027106262.1:13996-14392 GCF_000696795.3 Halyomorpha halys | reverse complement strand
TACATTAGCTCGTCTCGTGGCCATCTTCTTTTCAGACGCCTCGGAGGATTGTCAGGAATGGAAGAGGATGCAAGATTAGAAACTAGGGGGTTTGAAAGTGTCTTATGAATTTGAACAACCTTTGACTTTGAATCCCTAGTTTTATTATTATACAAAATTCTCTCTTTTAATCTCCCTTGAATTTTTAATTGTAAGCATTATTTAATTTAAATATACACTCAAAATACTCGTTGCAACTTGTTTTGATGCAACCTATACCGAAAATTTCAGATATTTTTATCTAACCAATAGGTTTTCATTTTCTCATATTTTTTTTTTTTTACAAAATTTCAATAAAAACAGTTGAACGATAATGTTAATCCTTTCTCGAGATATTGAATTATTCCCGCTTTTGGT
>NW_027106262.1:10274-11165 GCF_000696795.3 Halyomorpha halys | reverse complement strand
TAATCTCTTATTCGAAAAAATTAAATGATTAACAATCCGAATACGTTTGTAGTTATATTAGTTTTATAGATCTCAGTAATAATTGCACTGTTACATTCTGTACAGTTTAATCTCCATAATCCAAACTTCGGTACTCCTAATCAGAGTTGGGCAAATATTATTCGAATGACGAGAGACGAATACTTTTTTATTCGTGAATTTTCTGCTCGAATAATAAATTATTCGTACAAAAACATATGATTAAAAATCCGAATAATTTTTCATTCGTCATTATTTTACACGAATAATCAATTATCGTACAAAACAAATAATTAACCATCCGATTATAATTAACCATCCGATTTTTATTCGTCATTACTTTACACGAATAATCAATTATTCAGGCAAAACAATTCGAATAACCATTTGAATACTTTTATATTCGTCCATTTTATAGAAATATAATATCTTATTCGAAAAAATTAAATGAACAACAATCCGAATACGTTTGTATTTGTATAAAGACGACATTTTTTGTCTTACAGCTAAACATAGATATATTTTATGATCGCTTATAGATTAATTTAAACTTTTCCGATTTCTAACATTTTAGTTCCTTTTTATGTTTTGGGATATGTAGAATATGAAAATACTATCGATTTATTTTAACTTTTCTGATTTATAACATGTTAAGGTCCATTTATGTGTTTCGAGATATGTAGAATATGAAAATGCTATCGATTTTAAGTCCGCGTATCGATTAATTTTAACTTTCTTGATTTCTAACATGTTAAGGTCCCTTTATATGTTTCGGGATATGTAGAATATGAAAATGCTATCGATTTTAAGATTGTCTATCAATTTATTTGAACTTTCTTGATTTCCAGCATGTTAGGATACCTTTATGTTTTG
>NW_027106262.1:6655-7574 GCF_000696795.3 Halyomorpha halys | reverse complement strand
AATAGTCGGAATCGACAAGCAGTTTCCTGTCTTTTTAGCTTGTATGAGGATTCCATGTCAGTCGTTTGTCCAGATTTAGTACATCAAAATTTAAAGATTGTTTTGCAAGCTATTCTGCCCAGATCATTAATTTTAAGTTAAACACACCCTATGAAAAAGTCAATTATTAGAGAGTCATATTTATTATTAATAAGTTTACCTAAGCTTATGTTTAGTCACCTATTATTTAAAAATTCATAAATATTTAAAAATGTTAATTTTAAATTTATCCGCACTATCACCACCATATGAACAAACTATTTATAACCTTCCACGCACTCAGGTCAGCCTTGTTTTTAATTTGATTTAAATTGCATTTTGGTCTCAATTTGTATTTATTCCAATTATTAAAATTTATATTAAAATTAATTGTGAATAGTAACAAAAAATTAAGGATACAATTTTTATTTATCTAATAAATAATTGCCAGTCTCAAGAAATTGAAAAAATATATTTTAAAAAAAATTATTTCTATTAACTAAAAAAAATTATTTTATTTTTTGTCAGAAATTGGTTCAATTTTTACCTACGCTATAGAACGGGTTACGATAAATGTAACTAACTAGAGATTAATGTACATCAGAAATATTGGATGATCGTCGATCGACCATGTGTAGTATACATAAAGGAAATAGGTCCGGGTGTGGTAAAAATAACTTAAATAGTAATTAAAATATTTATTGTGAGGCAAAGTTTCGGGGAAGGACTCATAAGGGCTAAAAAAGATACAAACCACTAAAATAATAGATAAAATGAAATAAAAGTATACTGAGGTATGGCTAAAAATGATTTAAGATATGTGAAAATGAACAAAGCAAATTAAAAGAAACAAAAATAAGTTAGGTAATGGTAGTTCCATTTTAACGAGATAGTTATTGAT
>NW_027106262.1:2896-3813 GCF_000696795.3 Halyomorpha halys | reverse complement strand
TGCTCGAATATGTCACATCGTTATCAAAGGCTAAACATAAATTTTTTTACTGTTATTTTTATTTATTTGAAATACTTTTTATTTATTGATAGATAGTACAATCTGCCACACAAATGTGGGCAATAAGTAACAGTGATGAATGATCACATGTATACAAAAATAAAATAAAATAAGAATAAAAGTATATGAAAAAAGAAATCTCTCTTAAAATATATACAAACAGAGGGATAAACAAAATCGAAATAATCAAACTATGTGTATGAAAAAATAAATGAATAAAATAATATAATCTCTAGTCACATTTACACTCTTATATACAATATTAACACAATCCACCAGAGGATCCCTGAGCCCACTCTATCCCCCACGTGTGAGGGGTAGTAGAGCAGAGCTCAAAAGATCCCAGCGCATCCCTCTCGCCGCATCACTGGTAGTGAGCAAATGCGCTAAAGCCACAAACTCTGTTATTTTTAGGGTCAGAAATTTGAACTAACGCCTGTTAAACAGATAAGATACTTAGGACTCCATCTTGACAAGAGACTTACTTGGAATCCACACACAAGACTGAAACGACAAGAAAATGCTCGTAGATTTCGATTGCTACAACACCAACTTGACAAACTTCCCATTCACTACAAAAATTATTATACACTACAATAATCAGACCAATTGGGCCATATGGAATTGAGCTCTGGGGCTCCGCCAAAGCCTCAAATTCCTCCCGCATCCAATCGTTACAATCCAAAATCCTACGTAAAATCCGTGATCCTCCTTATTATGTCACAAATAAACTCATCCTTAAAGATCTTAACACCCCATTTATTGCAGATTTGGCCCAAAACAGATATGCGTCTTTTCATTCCAAACTCCTTACCCATCCTAACCCATTAGTTCTTTATCTCTCATCCTTAACAATC
>NW_027106262.1:0-316 GCF_000696795.3 Halyomorpha halys | reverse complement strand
ACGGCTAAAACTGGTGGAGCCAAGTATGACAAGGCTACTGTAGTGACTTATGCCGATGATATGTATTTGTATTCTACAGTATTTCAATGAATGTAGATACAGCTCTACGGCAGACTGAAAAAGCTTTTACGGAATAACCTTATAATAATATTACAGTTAATCCCAAGAGCGACTGTATTATTTTCTCCTTCCTGAAGAACAAGCGTTCTCTACATTTCTTTTTTTTTTTAATTATTTATTTAATGTAATTTACAACTGTACAAAATAATACAAAAGGTAAATATGTAGTATGTTTCATATACACTTGAAAATCTTG
>NW_027106261.1:4520-5171 GCF_000696795.3 Halyomorpha halys | reverse complement strand
ACGAGCAGTTTCCTGTCTTTTCAGTCTTGTATGAGGATTCCATGTCAGTCGTTTGTTCAACAGGAATGAGTGGGGTATTATTAAACGATACTGTAGGGTTTACGATAAGACGAAGGGTAAATGTGATTTGGTGGGATCGAAAACTTAATAAGTGATTTAAAAAATAGTTTTGAATATATATTACTTATCCACTCATACCTCGCTGGGATGCATCTGATACTGAAACAGTATAAACATAGTGTGCATTTCACACGCCTTGTTCCCCTTTAGATTACTCCAATGGCAACTAGTCGGTCGCGACAAGCTTAAAAGATAAAAGGGCGATCTTATATACTGAAATGTTGGATACCCCTGTTCTATTGGTTCCGGAGATATATTTTTTCATAAATAAAATATTTTGACCAAACAACTAGATATCAAGGTTTTGTGAATTTATTTTGCCTGTCTAGTAGCACTAACAGTGATGCGGCGAGAGGGATGCGCTGGGATCTCTTGAGCTCTGCTCTACCCCTCACACGTGGGGGATAGAGTGGGCTCAGGGATCCTCAGGTCGATTCTGTTAATATTGTATATATTATTTTATCATTATGCTATTTTATTTATTTATTTTTCATACAGATAGTCTGATTATGTTCACTTGTCTATTCTTTT
>NW_027106261.1:0-1420 GCF_000696795.3 Halyomorpha halys | reverse complement strand
CCAGACCTATCTGGACCTATAAGGCCTACCTTATAATAGTCATGTAGATCAGTCTTTTGTAATGGATTGGCAATTTAGACCGTTTGTCTAGTAAATGTTGCAATAGTCGGAATCTACAAGCAGTTTCCTGTCTTTTTAGTCTTGTATCAGGATTGCATGTCAGTCGTTTGTCGAGATTTAGTCCTAAGTAACGGATCTGTTCGACAGGAATAAGTGGGGTATTATTAAAGGATATTGTAGGGGAAGAGTTGTATATTTAAAAATAGTTTTAAATATTGTGACAGTGGTGAAAATGAAAATATCCAATAGAAAAGACCGAAACGTTACAGAAGACATGTATAGAATAAAATTGTGATATTTTTTTATTATTAAATAGTATTATATAAAAAATGTGGATTTAATCTATTTAACAGTATCTAAAATATGTAAATTATCTTCGTATCATATTTGCGTTTAAAACTTTGTCCGAACAACTAGATATCAATTTATTTTAGCAAATATCATGAAAATTACTATTCCTACGAAGGTAAAGGTCATAAACTTCTTTATAGTCCATTAAACTAGCTTAATCTGAATGTTAATAGACATCTCTACGTCTCATGATTCCTGAGATATTGATTTCCCTCAATAAAGTCATTATCTACTGATTTTTCAGTCCATATTTTATGAAATGTTGCTTTTATTAAAAGCTATATCTCGAGAACTATTAAACGTAAATAGCTCTATTAGAGCTTACATTTTAGAAAATTTACTCAACTTTAAATGATGCTCTCTTAGATTTTCTATTGTTGTTGATAGTTTTAAAGATATAGAGCTTCGAATGAAAAATAATTTTTTTTTTAACGTATTGAAATTATAAGATAATTTAATGTATTGTAGAGTAGCTTATAACGTTTATCTTCGTAGGGGTAGTATTTTTTATAATATTAGCATATGAATATGAATTTTCCATTTTAGATAATGTCCGAACAACTAAAAATAACTACTTTATAGTACATTAAACTATCTTTAATTTGTGGGCTAATAAACATTTTTACGTTCAACAATTCCTGAGATATCGATTGAATTTTCAGTACATTTTATATAAAATTTTGTTTTAAAATAAGCTATATCTCGGAAACTATTTAACGTAAATTGCATTTTAACAAATTTACTCTACTTTAGATAATTTTTTATAGTATTTTATGACATTTATCTTCATAGGGGTAGTACTTTTTATGATATCCACATATGAATATTAATTTAGCAAATGAAAATTTGTCCAAACAACTATAAATCAATTTATTTTAGCAAATTTCATGTAAACTATTACTCCAACGAAGATTAACATCATAAATTACTTTATAGCTCATTAAACTAGCTTTAATTCGAGAGCTAATAGACATCATTTCATCAAATGGTTTTTGAGATATAAAGTTTT
>NW_027106260.1:0-1878 GCF_000696795.3 Halyomorpha halys | reverse complement strand
ACCAAGTCTCTATGTATCATGGCTTCCACCAAGTCTCTATGTATCATGGCTTCCACCAAGCTTTCCAATCTTTAAGGGTGAGGTACTTAATGTATAATCCTGTTAGGACAGGAAACGTTTGTTTATTGATTTTTTCTTTATCAGGTATGAAATCTAAGATCGGGATTTCGGTTGAAGTTATCAGTCGATCTATCAATGGAAAGAGTGCTCAATAAGACTGATTGAGAAAGTCCTGGTGTTCATGAAAGGATCTGTGTGTTTCACAGTCGACTGAACTGCTCAAACAAAAGATATGCTAATTTGTGTCCTATTCCCGAGGCTCCATTCTTCTGATTTGAGAAAAGAAAAGAATTAATAAAAACAAACAAAAGTAAAATAAATAAATGAGTTTTAGAAGTGAAAGGGAAGACTGGTGCCTCTACATCAATTGTCTTAACCACCCGTGTCCTTGGAATCCCATATCTTCCATGGCCGGCTGTGGTTGAATTCTTCAAAGGAAGCAAACATATCAGTTGAGAATTAATTTGGAATGTGGGGCATTAGCAATGATTAGAAAGGCAACGCTATTTTTTTATTGAAACCATCCCTCATTTAGGTTTTTGTTGACCAATTATATTGACTTATGTGTTTATCGACAATATTTTATGTTCCGTAGAAAATATTTTGATTTATTATAATTATATATTCTATGTATCTAAAAAATATTATAGCATATTTTTCATGATCATACTTGTATTTTTAAAATTAAAAATAACGCATGAAGTAATGATTCCCTACAATAGTCGTTACCTCCATATTGATATGTCAATTTCTTTTTAGCTGTCAAGTTAGATTTGTCTCCTAAGAGGAGAGTGCAAGAGAGTGCCTTATAGTAAGATAGATTGCAAAGAAGCTTGCTATATGAGTTGGTTATCGCTAGGGCTCATCCATTCTGCTTCCATCCTCCCATAGTCAATATTGTCTTTATCTTTCCAATTTAACTTTTCTACGCTCGATTTACGGTTTTTATCTTCAATCCGATGATGGATTTACCCCCAAAAGCGAATATGTGTCGGTAATAAATTTAATTTCCATATTAATTAGCAAAACCCTGCCAATTATCTCACTATAGTTTATTATATTAATAATAAACATTCAATTATTTATTATATAAGTAATAAGCAAACAATGAAATATCCATAGTGTCCATTCGGTGACTTTTCTTACAGATTTAGGAGCGAAACCCAATACGAAAATTGATTGTTGTATCCTGGCTAAACTTTCTACACCATGTTTGTATGGAGTTGAATTGTCCTTGAGGTGAGGAACTACGATAATTTATAATATAGTTTTCGACTATTTTGTTCTTTATTAACCGCAACCCCGACCATCTTATTCATATTTTAAATTATACGGTCAACTATTTATATATTTATGAGAGATAGTTGACCGTGGATTATTTTTACGAGAAGATGGTTGGGGTGCGGTCAAAATGAAACACAAATAAGTTTAAGTAATTAATTTAATCGTGCCTTCGCCAGGGTTAAGAACAGAACAAGATAACAACCAATGAATATAGAAAATAAAAAAAGAAAATATAAACAGAATGAGAAAAAGTTAATAATTTTACAGAATTGAATTAATAGTCCATAATAAGACCTATAATCTTTTGTACGAGACTATACCCTGTATAGTCTCGTACAAAAGACATCCCTGACTATATACAATGTTATTATTAAAAGAAGAAAAAATAATAATAAAATAAATAGGTAAGAATAATGGTTCTTAATAAAAGAGGATAGTAAAATTAATAACAAAAAAATAATGATATTCGTACAATTAAATAAAACAAACAATTGCCCTCTAATAGTAAAAAGAAACAAGTTAATTTGAAAAAGG
>NW_027106259.1:5925-7212 GCF_000696795.3 Halyomorpha halys | reverse complement strand
ATTTGTATTTCGTTTAATTTTATTTATTTTTTTAATTTGACTATTTATTTATAGTTTTATTTTTTTTTTTTCTTCTGTTCAATGTTATATTTTTGTCAGTAAATATTGTGATTTTAACAACTGAAACACTAATTCTATCGTTTTATCATCGTCTCCAAGGGTTTTTGAGATATCTTGGTTCAGTCCTAAGCTATTAAGGTGTGGTGTGAAATATGGGCATTGTTGGAAAATATGGCTTATTGTCAGATTGTTGTAATACTGGCAGTTCGGAGGCGTTTCATTTGAAATAAGATAGTAGTGGGTGAGCCTCGTGTGACCTATTCTCAGCCTGGTCAGTACAACCTCCTCTCTACGGCATTTGCGACTGGAGGTACCCCAGGGCTTGATAACCTTTTCAATAACTTTCAATTTGCTCATTGGGCTTTCATTCCACAAAGATAGCCATTTATCTTTGACATCCTTACCAAGAGGCCTGCTCATCTCTGACGGAGTTAAAATTGCTTTACCTCGTCCCAAAAGCGCGAGTGCTTCTCTAGCAGCGTGATCGGCTAGTCCATTCGTCGCGATTCCCACATGGTCTGGAACTGACATACCCATATTGTGTAGAGTTTTTAAGTGAAAAAAGATGCAGGAAATTTTCGGATGCTCTGGATACATACAATCTAAACCTTTTATCGAGCTTAATGAATCAGTAATTATTGTAATGTTGGTGTGGTTCAAAGACAAACAGAAGTGAAGTGCTGCTGCTATCGCATTTAGTTCGGCAGTGAATATGTTGCATATTTTGTGGAGTTTAATTTTGAACGTTGAGTCATTAGTTTCAAAGGATGATGCTGCTGATTGGTCTGATTTTGATCCGTCTGTATAGATTATAAAGGATTCGGGCATGTTTGAATTAGACGAGAAAAGTGGGTTTTATATTCAACTCGTTCGGTATTATTTTTCGAACAATTGGACAGGTCTAGAATAGTTTTAGGACGTTTTAGGAAGGTCCATGGTGGATGATTGTTTTCGGATTTTTCAATTGTTATTGTTTTGAGAAAAGCGTTAGCCGAGGAAAGTCTTTCTGATAACGGGTGTGTTGAATTTTGTTTTTGTCGAAAAAGAATAGAAAATTTTGGATTAAAAATATATTTATTTGTCGGATGTTTTGTTTTTGGATATAATTTTGAACTGTAGTTCATGGCTAATTTAGATCTTCTGAACGAAAGTGGCGATAGTCCGGATTCAGCGCATAAACTTAGAATGGGGCTTGTTCGAAATGCTCCAGTCGCGATTAGGATTCCG
>NW_027106259.1:0-395 GCF_000696795.3 Halyomorpha halys | reverse complement strand
ATATTACGATAATTCAACAGGTGGATAGGTAACACCCCTAGGTTTTCTGTTATCTACATGTAAAGGTATTCGCCAGTGGTCATAATTCAACAATTATTTATATAGTGGTATAGCTTAGCTATATGGTGGGCATAATGGTTCGGGGTTTTCGTTATTTCCAAGAAAAAATAACGTGGCGCCTAATGAGTAATTCTTTATTGTTTTATCTTTTTTTTTCCTTTTGCGATTATATTTTTTTTATTATTATTTTCCTTTAACTCACCCCCTTCTCCGCTGAGCGTGGGCAACTATAAACGATAAACATATAACTAAGGGCAAGTCAAAATTTGTGGTTATACGGTGACGGTTTAAGTAGAAAAAATCATTTACTACTAGTTATTTCCAAATAAACAATT
>NW_027106258.1:6239-6447 GCF_000696795.3 Halyomorpha halys | reverse complement strand
TGTACAACTTTTATCTACTAGAGCAGTGGTTTTCAACCATCTCTTGGGTTCTTTTCTTCACAAATAAAGTGTTAAAATCTTAACAAAAGCTAAGGTTTAGGTAAGGATTGTAAGATTTTAGGTAAGGATATCTACACAATTGAAAAAAATCTGATGGCAAGGGTCAAAACTGTGCGTTAACGGGGAATGACATCCTAAAATCTTAATC
>NW_027106258.1:2920-4273 GCF_000696795.3 Halyomorpha halys | reverse complement strand
AAAAATTGGGGTGAGATAACTGCCTTTTTTTCTTCCCGGCTCTTGTACTAACATAAATGTGCTGCAAACGAATATAATATTTTATTTTAAAAAAGTTGTTTTCAAGGGTAAACTACTATTAATAAATTTGTTTAGTGAGTTAATTTAAAATATTTTTGGGGGGTTCTATATACTCTTTTATGCCAGTAACCTCGTAAAAATATGTTTGAGTATTTAACAAATTATTGAAAACCTGGAAACTACGGAGGTATATATAGCATTATTTCCAATAGCTTAAAAGATTCTGACTTTTATAATGTTTGACCGAATAAGCCCATTCAATGAGTGAGCGCTAGGCGAGTAGCAAGGGATTTAGATGAGGTAAGAGTAAATCGGAACAGATATCCATCCTGAAACAAGCACTTGAGAAAAAGATGAACTTTAGAACAACATTTACATGCCAATTGATTGACATCATAGCAGTTTTCGTCTTCGTAGACTACGAACTAATTACCAAAACTGTCTTTAGAAAAAATCATGACGGAACTAATTTGATCTGAAGATTCTGAAAGTTTATACGATTGACAAAGACTTGCATAAATGGATCCCAACTAGGAGTGCTGGTTCAGTGAGATATGACTAAAGGCTTCGATGAGAAGGTTGGTCTTCGCTGAGGACACTTGCCTTCCACAATCCTATTCAATATATATTTGGAAAGAAGTCTCGGGTGAAGTACAAGTCGGAATAATGAACCCATAAGCGAATGATTCAAATTAATCATAAAACCCTTAGTAATTTTTGGCAGTTAAACATGGCCACATACATACCTTTGAGAAAATGTTTTAAAAATTTCAACGTAAAGGTGAAAGTGTGCACGAAGTGGGGCCATGGATTAGGAACAATCGATCGCACTTTATATGAAAGTAAAGAGGTTATAATGGGCAGAGCATACAGCAATAGATTACCCAACAGGCCCTTTCTTCCTAACTTTGTCTCTCTTAGTAATAGTATCCAGACCAATAGACTAGAAAAAAAGGTTTCCAAAACTCAGATGGATATACAAAATAAAGGACAATTGGAAATAATTGTCCGAGATAGAAAGAGATAAGGAAGCTAGGAGAAGCAGAGGATCTCCGCGGTCTATAAGCCTATCGAAAAAATATATTGTTTCTATTCAGCTATATTGCTTATTTAGGACACTAAAATACGGTTTATTACGATGATAGACATGAGATGATATGACAGCAATGAGATATGTTTTTTTTTGTGATCTCTAAATTGGGTATTAAAATAATTAAATAAAAACAAGCAAGTTATGTTTCACTTGTAAAACTTTTTCATACTAAAAAAAAAAATAATAAAAATTTTATATAT
>NW_027106258.1:865-1194 GCF_000696795.3 Halyomorpha halys | reverse complement strand
ATATATACCTAATTCCTTTATGTAGTTTATTTACTATTATATTACACAGTACCACCCCTTATTATATTATACAATTAATGATAACAACATTTTAAAAATCAAAAGATATTTAATTGGTAAACACACAAAAAGCCTTTGGAAAAGAATTCAATTATAATAATATTTTACAGGACTCAATATAAATTAATTATTTAACTTATTTTTAGATTATTTCCTTCAGCGATTATCCTGGCATCCCGATTAAATTCCGAGACAGTATATAGAAATATCGAATAAATATTTTCAGATAAATAATATTTAAATTGCTTGTAATTAATTTTAACTTATTT
>NW_027106258.1:0-815 GCF_000696795.3 Halyomorpha halys | reverse complement strand
AATTCAAAGATGAATCCACTAGAACAATAATAATGTTGTTGATGATAAATTATAAACCAATTTTTAAATATATTAATCCACACATGATGAAATTCATGTGCTTTATTTAGCATACTTGGTTGTTCATTATTTAGGAAAATAAAAAGCTTATGGTTTTAAAATTAACTTGAATAAAAACGGTGGAAAAAAAACTTCATTCCATGATGTTTCAATTTTAACGATGGGATTTAGCCTCGTTTTGAATCATGAATAAAGCACGCGGGAAAACTCTTATCGCTGTAATCCTCTCAGTTTGTTCCGAATATTTTTGTGTTATCTCCTTCGCTTTTTCAGTCCATCCAGGTGGGAGGAACCAACTAGAAATCTTTTACCCAAAAGTAATTTCGTTGTCAGAGCTACAAAAGTAATCTGAGATCAAAGAGTATAAGAAATATTGAATGTCACAGGAAATCCAATATGGGAAGTTATAAGAAATAAACTAGTGTTCAATTGTCATCGTATAGATATAATAAGAGACATTGTTAAGGTTTATTACAAAATTTGAAGTATCACTTGTTACTACAAAAATAATTAGTAATAAATAATACCAGTCATGGTTACTGGGGTATTAGTAATAATGGGTAAAGTAGAAAGTACTGATAACTTTCTCTCAAAGAATTAAAATTGCTTAAATGTGCTGAATTAATTGAGAAAAATGAATGAAAGGCCTTTTGATATTGGGTAAGACAGAAATATTTTTATATCAATTTTTTTTTTGTATTTATTAAATAAATAATGAAAATTAATGAGATATTGATGTGTATTGACTTTTTAAC
>NW_027106257.1:4048-4369 GCF_000696795.3 Halyomorpha halys | reverse complement strand
TGAAAAAAAAAATGTTATCTTTCTATTATATTATATCATATAAAAATATGTAACTTATATATGTCCAGTCACGGATTGATTAGTATGCTGTGTAATGTAGCAACCCGAAGTATTTGGGCAGCATGAATGAATAAAGTATTTCTCTCTATTGGACAGTTAATCAAACCTTCTAGTCCAAGAGCCAAAGGGAAAAAAATCAGTTATCTTACCCCAATATTAGATTACTATAATGAAAATTACTAGTTAAAATGGTGAACCTGCCAACCATAGTTAAAGGGGTAAAAAACGATGGCTGTTAAAAAAAAAAAAAAAAAAAAAAAA
>NW_027106257.1:0-1263 GCF_000696795.3 Halyomorpha halys | reverse complement strand
TTCACCCCCCCCCACCCCCAGATCCTCTTCAGTGACCCACAGCAGTAGATCAGTTTACCAAAAACAAACAAATAGATACATTTTACGAGAACAAGACTAACACATAAATTCAAAGGAAAATATAATAAACTATTTTTATTTCTCTTTTGACCGCAACCCTGACCATCTCCCTATATATAATAAAAAACGGTTACAAGATACACTTGAATGGATAAATAAGTTTAAAAAAAAAATAAGAAAAAAAAATGCACTGAAAAATCAAAGATTTCATAACGAAAAATCAGTAATCAGTGAAATTATTTTGGGAAAAATATAACTCAGGAATCATTAGCACAATAAATTCACAATATGTTGATTTATAGTTGTTCAGACAAAAGTTTTAAATTATAAAGAAAAATATCTCTGGAACTATCAGACGTATGGGTGTCTGTCAGCTCACGAACTTAAGATAGTTTAATGTACTATGAAGTTGTTCTAGGGGGAAGAGCCCAGTGGAAAAAAAAGTCAGTAATATCACCCCAATTTTTTATTACTTTAATGAAAACTATGTATAATTACTAGTCAACATTGATGAGTCTGCCAAGTATAGGTAGGGGGAATAAAAAATGGCGGCTGTTTTTCGGGACGTTAAAAAAAATTAATTTTTCATTCGCAACTTCATACCTTTAAAACTACCTGTAAACCTAGAAAACCTAATAGAAGATAATTTAATGTTGGGTAAATTTGCTAACATACAAGCTATAAAAGAACTATTTACGTTCAATAAATCATACTTATTGTCCGAACAACTATAAATCAATTTATGATATTTGATAAAATAAATTGATTTATCTCGACGGACAGATATCTGAAAGAACTCAAATTAAAGCTACTTAAATTCGCTATACTTATTATTAGTATTAGTTTACAACAATCATCTTTGTAGGATTTATGATATTTGACAAAATAAATTCACAAAATGTTAATTTCTAGTTGTTTGGATAAGATGTTGGATTTTTGAAAAAGTATATCTTTGATTAACCATAAGAGGTATATATGCCCGTCAGCACTAAACATGTAGTTTTTACGATATTCGCATATGAATATAAATTTGGCAAATGAAAATTTGAAGGAACATCTATAAATCAATTTATTTTAGCAAAGTGCATGAAAACTACTACCCCTACGATAATAAACGTCATAAACTACTTTATAGCTGATAAAACTAGTTTGAATTTGAGTGATAATAGACATCTGTACGTCACATAGTCCCTGAGATATAGG
>NW_027106256.1:5213-8060 GCF_000696795.3 Halyomorpha halys | reverse complement strand
TCGTGTTTAATTTATTTTTTAACTAATCTAACCACATGCCCAAAACGGATTGTGTTGTGTTCGCGCACACAGCGCACAAGAGATCGAGACTGCCGAAAACTCTCCATGTGAATAATATGGTGAGCTCAACTTCCAACTCTATCGCATATTTCGTATTTACCCCTCGTTCCGTCGTAAATATTTTCTTGCTTTCTTCCTCTACGAAGTTATCCAATCCCGTCGTCTATCGTACATCTCTGATATCCTTCAATTAGTGCATTCCCGCAATACCCGCTCATGGCTATCAGACTTATATATAACTACCCATCGAACCGCAGCCTTTGGTAGATGTTTACTTATCCGTTCCTTATCCCTATGGAATTATATTACCTCCTTCATTCGTAGTTCTAATACCCTTCCAACCTTCAAATCCCGTATCTTTGACCACCTTCTTTCCACCCAATTCCGGAAGAATGACAATTGAACGTTTCAAACAAGGTTTATATATTTTCTGTACTTAATGTTTCAGATTTTCGTTTATTCTTGTAAATATGTATATTAGCAGAAATTGTACCTTTCCATTTATTATTTTTAACTTAATTATATTTGATTTTTATCATTTTTTTCTAGTATCAGAAGGGTTTGTCATCTTATGTTTTATGATATGACATATGGTTTTGCTTCATTTGTTCTATTCTTATTTTATATATTCTGTTAATTATTGTTGCTCATTTTTACCTTTTTAGATTCATTATTTGATTATATTTTATGACGTTTTATAATTTCATTTTATTTTTTATTTCACTCTAAGGATCTAAAGCCTAATTTTGACGCCTGTATATTATTCTAAAGGGATCAATCCCAGAGGAAATAAAGACTATTATTATTAATAATAAGGGCACTATGGGAAAAACAATTCAATTATTTAGGAAGCGGGAAACCAAAAGATTGGGAACCTGTGGTTTAACCTATTTAATAAAAAAAAATAAGGAAGATGTTGACAAAGCTACAGTATATGTTTATAAATCAAACGTACAAGATATGCTCAATGTTTATTACACACTCTCATCAATAAATTATATATTATAAACTTTACATTCAATTAGAGAATTGAGAAAACCGTGAAGAACGTTGTTACAAGTTGATACTCCATTGTGTGGATAACGAAGTGTTTGCATAACAAAACATGCAAGAGGCAATTGAAACTGGAGTAAAAGTGTCATAGGTTTCTTTATTGTATTTAATTGAAAATAATAAATTTAATCAATATATATTATGGAAATAAATTAAAATTCAAGTTAAAAAAATATTTTATTCTTTAATTCACTATTTTTATACTGCTATAATGCGCTGTACATTAATCTTAAATACACTTCACGTTTGGGCTCAGCGCATCATACTTATTTTGAATAGAATTAATTTATTAGATTTTTATATTATGTATTCCTATATGAGGATATCTTATGAATCTAAAAGTAAATAAAATTCTAACTACCCATGAAAAAAAAATATTGGAAGAAATTTTACAAGAAAATTTTTATTTAAACATTAATAATTTCTATTCTAATTAATTTTATATTGTCATAACTGGTGTCATCTTGTGGAATTGAAAAAGAGTATCAAGTGGAAACCCTCACCTAATTCAACAAAGAAATCCAAGGTCCCTCCAACAAAGACTTTGAAGAATACACATAGCAAGCTGAGAGTAAGGGACCCAGCAAAAGAGGCAGCGTAAAGGCCGGCCAGACACAAAGTTCCAGCAACCGTGAGTACCCATTATACTATTGGGCTTAAAGCAACAAGAAAGTAGAATTTACAACAACTAAGTAAGACTACTACTATTCAGTAAGACGACTATTACTATTCAACTAGAAGTATGGCTTTCAAGACTCATCTTGGAAACAATTATGGTGGCCTCTCAACAATCTAGTTTCAACGTTTAAACAAGTCAATTTATCTCTCCTCTCTCTTTTCTCAGTCCACCGGTGTTCCTCAAGATAGTATCTTAGGTCCCATTCTTACAGCTGACATCCCAACCCACCCTAACACAGTCCTAACAACATACGCTGATGACACATGTATACTGTCTGTAAACAACGACTCAACTAATGCATCACAAACACTATAGACACACATAACATCTATTGAAGACCGGTGTCAAAACTGGAGATTCAAAATAAATCCTGAAAATCCCATCAGATCACCTTTAGGTTTACGAAGGAGAGAAATCTCTACTCTCCTGTCCTGCAGTATCCTTTCTAACGCAAACCATTTTGCGAAAGTTGATTATTTCGAATTGAGTCACCTCAAAATATATATTTCTGCTGAAAAATGAGATTCAACAAACTAAATTGTTGATTTCACAAATGTTGATTTTAACATACTGTGAATTTAGTTTTTGAATATCATGTAAACTACTACTATTACGAAGACAAATACACTATATAATCACTATCAAATATAATCAAAACACTATATAAGCTCCTTTATAGTACATTTAGCTGGCTGGTTCCTGAGGTATATATCTTCATAAATCAACATTTTGTGAATTTAGTTAGCCGAATATCAAGAAAACTACTACTCCTACGCAGATAAATTAGACTACCTTTAATTAAAGGGCTAATAGACATCTGTACGTTGAATGGTTTTTTGAGATATAGTTTTCTCAAAATAAAATCACTAACTACTGATTTTTCAGTGCATTTTTTCTGAAATGTTGCAATTTATAAAGCTATATTTCGGAAACTATTAAACGTAAATAGTTTTGTTCGGGTCCATGTTTTATTTATGTTTAAACTACTTTAAATGATGTTCTCGAGCCATCGAGAGGTTGATGTCATATCTTCCACATTGGAGCGCGGTATGTAC
>NW_027106256.1:0-1683 GCF_000696795.3 Halyomorpha halys | reverse complement strand
CTCAATTGACACCACACTCCATTTTTGTATGGTTTAGACTAGTGGTTCGTGATTGAGATTCTGAGGTATATGGGAGTACCGATACCCCCTTCCAGGGTGTAACCTGAACTGAGAGCCTCAATGAAAGACTTTCCTCTTGCCAGGTAGAATATGCGCTGGGAAAATTAATTTTGGGTTGGCAAGATTAATTACAGAAATATGTTTGAAGTCTGTATTTAACAAAGAAATTATATACATTATAAGGAACTAAAATATAATGATTTTATATACAAAAAAAAATGAAGGCATTGTAAAACAAATTAATTTTATGCTTTAATGAAAAAGGAAAAACAACTTAATATTTTACTTAAATACATAAACTAATTTTATAATAAAAAACAAAAGAAAACTGTCGATGAATATGCCTTGAGCAAATGTGCGTAAATATTTATTTTTAATCTCACCAGATGGCGGCTGAGAGTTCTGGAAGCACGCAGAATAGGGGCCCCTGTGTGAGAGATGTGGCTTGGCCAAAAATTCTACGATGTTCTTACCACGGAGCCTGCGAAGCTGCGGAGAAAACTAAAACTGCAAAACAATGCCGTCAACAATCGGGGATTGCCTCTCCTTTCCCGTCAAAAGATCGCACCGCTTTTGTTTACAATCACATGTTTTCGTTTAGTAAACAAATATCTTATAGTTAGAATAAATCGATTTTACCAACTGACTAAACTAATAAAATTATAACATTTTATTCAATGTTGCTTCAACACAAGGGTTTCGTGAAATAATGAAAGAATTTATTTAAGTTATTTGACAAAAATAATTTGTGTTCCCAGAACCATATTACAAAATATTCTTTGTACTCTTTACTTTATTAGTAATAAATATTAATGTAGTTATTCCGGCATGTTCCTACTTCTACCAAAAGGGTCCCGCCTTCATAAAAAGGTAGGGAACCTCTGGTTTAGGCAATTTTAAAACGAAACTTGGTAGGTCTTAATTTTTCTAAGTGAAATCTCTTTTTAAACTATTGTAAGGGAAGTCGAATCTAAAACATCTTCCAAATAAAAAATTCTCATAGAAAACTAATTTTAAAACAATTATATATCGATAATCTTTTCAAATTGCCGAAACCCGTACACATTTTTTTATTGACTTTGACGATTTACGAGTAAACAGAACGATTTCCCTTAAAAGTCTGTCATACCCATTTAGGTGTTCTCGGGAAACCAAGGGGTCTAGAATCTAGAACGATGACGGATTCTTACATGAAATTAAATTTTCAAACGATCTTGATTTTTTTTAGTTTTAATCGATTGTCCACACTGTCACATTCCTAGATCGTTAATATTATGAATTACGTATTCAGAACGCAAAGAATCACTGATATACAGTAGTTTAATTTTTCTTTAATATAAACTTTATTTATTGATAGATATTACAACACACCACACAGTTGTGGGGAATAGGTAATCGTGATGAATGATCACTTTCATACTAAAATAAAATATGAATAAAAATAAATAAATGAAAAAACAACATAAAAATAATTAAAATCAAGTTTTAAAATTAGATTTTCAATCAAAATCTTTTAATTAAAATACTTCTCAATTGACACCACACTCCATTTTTGTATGGTTTAGACTAGTGGTTCGTGATTGAGATTCTGAGGTATATGGGAGTACCGATACCCCCTTCCAG
>NW_027106255.1:9095-10751 GCF_000696795.3 Halyomorpha halys | reverse complement strand
ACACAGTTGTGGGCAATAGGTAATAGTGATGAATGCTCTCATACATACTAGAATAAAATAAAATGAATAAAAATAAATAAATAAAATAAATAAAAAAAACTCTCTTAAAATACAAACAAAATGAACATAATCAAACTATCTGTATGAAAAATAAATAAATAAAAGAATATAGTCTTTAGTCATATTAGAGTGTAAATATTTACCCAATCGACCTGAGGGTCCCTGAGCCCACTCTATCCCCCACGTGTGAAGGGTAGAGCATAGCTCAAAAGATCATAGCGTCTCTCTCGCCGCATCACTGGTAGTGAGGCAGTGGAGGCTGAGCAAGTGGCCTAAAGCCGCAAACACTCAACTTGAGTGGAGAATCTGACCATTGCCAGAACTCTAATTGTCCATTTTTACTTTAATAAGTCTCTTGGCCACTGCCGTTTCAACCTTCTAGGTAGGCTGTAGGGATGGGTGGAACTAGATAAGGTTCGAACCAAAGGATTAGGATGGTTGGAAAGGTTTATATGAAATTTTGAGAATTTGGTGTTTTTATTTCTAATTAATACGTATATATGGTATGATTTTGTAGTTACTACCATAAATTCATTGCCCTTGAGTGTGGCAGAATGTATTATTCCAATAAATGTTTAAAAAAATGAAAAATAAAACAAAATTACTAGGGGAAGGTTGACATTCTCTTACTCCACCCATGGTCACAATTGTGATAGAGTGTAGCCAATTAAAGACGAAGGATACAGGTGATTTGATAAGACTTAACTTTCGGGTCCATGGAGTCTTTCTTAATATTATGATTAATATTTAATATTTAATTTGTCCTTGGAAGATTTTCTCTTATTAATCATGAATAATATAGGGTTGGGAAAATACCTCTGAACAGAAAGTAAATCTGCATGGCGGAGACTAGCTGGTACTGGTACGTGATGCCGCTAGCTCTTTGTCAGTTCTAATGGCATCTGCGACGTGAGCCATATCCTTTGTCACTCCACTTCAAATTACTCTGGGCCATTGTCCACCAAAGGAGTCAATTTCCAACTTCTTAATCCATTATGTCCAGTCGCTGCAGGTGGGTTCGTGGATCTGTCAGCTAGCTCTGGTAATATAGTGCGCTTTTCAAAGCGGCCAAGATTCATGGTTCTAGGTGTATATATGATATTTCGATAGCTTTTTTTTTTTAAATAAATTTTCAAGATCAGTAGATTTTAATTTTATAGTGGAATAAGCTTAAGTACCGTACATTCCATAAAAATGTATAGAAAATTTAAATTTTTTTAATGGTGTACTGATTTTTAATCGTAAGTGATAATAATGCTTATCTTTGGAGAGAATTGGATTTATTAACACTCTTAGTTATTTCCATCTGTTAATAACAAATATTTTTAGCAGTTACCTCTATTTAAAATTGAAAAATATATATTCAGAAACATTATAATTATCCTTTAATATAACCTTTTTTTTTTAATAATTTATTTATTGTTATTTACAACTGTATATGTACATATATACACATCAAGTATATAAGTGATATTATGACATGATACAAACATATGGAGAATCTACCCGTTGATAGAACTCCAAAAACATTTCTAAAGGAGAAGATCTCGAGGCCATCTTCTTTTCAGACGCCTAGGAGGATTATTAGGTAGTGAA
>NW_027106255.1:0-7785 GCF_000696795.3 Halyomorpha halys | reverse complement strand
TATATATACCTGGCCTTTCACAATTTATAATTATCAAATACCAGTAATAATTTTCGATATAAAAAAATTAAAACAATGCCTTATCATTTATAAAGATTAACTAATTAGTAGTAGGATCACACATTAATTTATTTATTGTAACCTAAGTTGATAATTCATGACAATAAAAATTTTAGACGTGTATATTTCCTAAAGTGAGGTGTGGGTAGCTCATTGGTAAGGCAATGGACCTCTAACTCCAATGACCCGGGTTGGAATCCGGCCGTAGCAGATAATTATCATGTTACCTACAGTTAGCTGAGTCAACCCTGAGGGTTCGAGAGTTCTCCGAGGTTAATTCAGCTTCATAAAGAGGGAAAACCCCCTCCTTGCATAACCGTTAGTAACTAGTAACAGTACTTCCTTACAAAGTACTGCATCTCTGACCCTTCATTGGTTGTAATGGTACAAATTTAATTTAATTTAATATTCCCTAAACAAAGTGTTAAGTGACTTCATAGAAGACTTTTTCTTCTTATTTTGAGATCTTTAATTTATATTTTAAATTAGAACATAACCCTGAAATATGTGCAATGGTTATAGATCGGTATAATATCGCTTTCGGATTCCTATGCGCGTTTTCACTGAGCCACCCAACTTCCATTCTCTTTCCTTATCCTAACTGTAAGGTAGCTGAGGATTACAGGAGAGAGAGAAAGGACGGGCGAAAAGGAAGCGCGGAGGGGCAGGAGGCAGGAGGCGAGGCGTGAAGAGCTAGCGGGTGCGGGTTCAAGGTCCGCTCTGGGAAGTGAACCTTTTTAGTCGCCTTTAATTAGGCCTCGCAATTAGTCTCCTGTCGATGCAAATCGAGCCTGCACGCACGCAACCGAAGCCTCGGGCCTATCTGTCGGGGTTCAGCTCTTTAATCGATATTCGGAAGATGGCACAAGAGGAGTGCTAAGGGACTACGAACTAGTAATGGCCAAGAAGTAATTACAATTTCTTTCAAATATTGTAATGCGAAACTGTAGAAATGAAATTATAATCCTGATTAATAATTAAAGCCATTTGATGTGCCATTTTTATTGTAAAAATGGTCCGAAATTATAATTGTCAGCTTAACCTATGTAATCACAATTACTAATTATAATTAAATTTAATTGCAATTAAATTGTGACCAACTCTGTTTCGACCCTTAAAATTTTCCTACTATTGGTTGAACGGCCTTTTTTATTTATTTATTGAACTGTACAACTGTTTAAAAAAAAAAAAAGACAAAAAATAAATGTGAGAAATGTTTCAGAACACATCCAACCGTTTTCCAATTTTTCTTCATCTTGTGTTTTTCTTGTATTTCGTGTTTTATATCAATTTTAGAACTCTCTATAAAAATATTATAACTGATATTTATTTTAATAATAATATAATAAAAAATAATAGTAATAGCTATTAGAATTTTGGCAACATTTTAGAATTACTTAAGTAATTTTATTAAACTTCTTTTGTTTTTTCTTTGAGTGAACAGATGAGCAGTCAATTTTGGTCTGATTACTTAACAGTTTATTATTAATATTGTTTCTGAATTTTTTTTTTATTTATTTAAACACAAAACAAGGGATTTCTTTAATAAAAAAAAAGTGTTTAATTTAGATATTTCCCAGGGTAAAATTTGGGGGATATTACCCAAATTAATTATAATATCCTGATGATTATAATAAATGGAGTGGAATGTATTTAATGGATTTTAAAACAAAGGAAGAATAGTGATGGAGGAATATAAACCACTATTTTTGATTAAATAATAAGAAACCTGGTTATGTGGGGTTTGCTAAAGGGTTGTAGAATAGGGTTAGTTGAATTAATTTTGATTTTAGATTGTAATTATCCATGAAATTATAAATGTTATTACATATATCTGTAGTTTACTTATGTTGTAGATGTTGTAGGTTACACGGTGATCTATTAAGATATTGAAAGAACATATTCTTGTTCTTTTCTTGTGTTATCTTCCCTCTTTCATCCTTCCTCCGTCTCTTCACCTGAGTGGGGAGTAGTTTATTCTGTCATGGTGAATTGTTTATCTCAGCCGAAAACGATGCGACTCTTAAGATGCTGTTCACTCTTCTCTCTTGTTTTTGAGGCCAAGATGGCTACCCAACCCTAATACTTCTTATATCTGCCACTAGATGGCAGGGGGGGGCACCTTTCTCAAAAAAAAAGTTTAACGTGCTTTAAAATAAAAAAAAAACACGTATTAATATCCGAAATCAATAAAACCCGATTTGTTCCAGTTCAATCTAGGAGGAAGGAGTATAATGTTAAGCTGGCAGAAAAACTGAAGCCAAAAAGGCGGGCCTTATGTGCATTTCATGGGCGTGGCGGGGGAGTAGCGGAAGAGTATGAGCCAATCACTGGCTGCCTTCTGTTTCAGTTTAGATTACAATGGTAGACAATCATATCCTCAACGTAAACCTTCCTTTCGTGAGCCTTGCCTTTTGGCTCCACTTTTAGATTGAAGGAGAGTTGGGTTATGCCACCCCGATGGTTTCAATCCGACGTTTTACTACTCTCAGAGTTTCGAAACATCCCACTTTTTTTTAAGCGGAATTAAATTTTTACTAAAAATTTATAAATCGAAATTGAAGTAAGTTATTTCTTCATGAAATACATTTTGTTTTGATACCACCTTCGTCAAAACCATTCGCTCCTGAGAGCCGAAAAAGATGTAGTACTGTATTATAAAATGTAAAAGTATACGGAATCAATATAGTAAATTTTCAATATTCGACTTCGATATTTCTTTGCTATCCCATTCGTTGCAGATTTGACCCAAAACAGATATGCGTCTTTTCATTCCAAACTCCTTAACCGTCCTAACCCATTAATTCTTAATCTTTCATCCTTAACAATCCCTGATAATCCTCCGAGGCGTCTGAAAAGAAGATGGCCACGGGACCTTCTAATTTAAATTAATGTTTGAAGTACCACCAATGGGTGGTTCCTTCCCAAGATTTTCTAGTGTATATGAAACATACTACATATTTACCTATTGTATTATTTTGTACAGTTGTAAATTACATTAAATAAATAATTAAAAAAAAAAAAGATATTTCTTTCCCACATTGTTAATGACAATTAATGAAATTTTCCTATGCCTTTCTGTAAATTAATTCAGGATCGAAAAGAGGAAGGCATCAACTATTTATATTGTAGTACTAAAGTAAACATTAGCCATTAAATGGTTTGGGCCTTGGGTGGGCCAGGAATGTTAGTGAGCAAACCCGCACTACTTCTCTTCTTTTCACCTTTTTATCAATTCTTTCATTTTTTTTTGTTTTTACATGTCGTAAAATTTACATACTGAGATAAAGAGACAGGCCACTCAAGCCTGTAGAGAGCACAATTAATATCGAATTCTTTCATAACTTACCGCCTGTCATATATAACGAGAGAGAAAAGAAAGACTTGGCGTTTTGTTGTAGGACACTAAGAGAGAAAATAGATTAAGTATGGACTCGGATAATGCAGGAACAAAGCAGTTTACATTAAATAATTTTTATTTTTTGGAACTTAATTTGTACCTGACTAAAGGCCTTTCTTGAGGTATTATTATATTTAATTATCAAATAATTTCTAATTTACTGGACGTGTTTCAAATAAGTTCTTAATATTTTATCTTGAAATTATATTAAAAACTTATTCATAATGAGGTGTATATAGTTCACCGTAGATTAATGATTGGAGAAGTTTGTTGGGGAGTGCAGTCAGCAAAGGACAACATAAATAAACAAAACAATATTTATTTATGTTATGACGACGTTTCAACCTGAGTTTCAGGTCTTCATCAGGGCTATAGATCAAAAGAGATAACAACAACATTTAGAGAAACAAAATTAAAAAGGAATAGTATACAAACAAATTTGGAATTATACAAAATATTGAATTGAATCATAAATGATAAAAAATTGATAACTGATAATTGAATAGTAAGAAAAAATGGAATTAGATTGAAAACAGTGAAAGATGAAATATAATATCATGTAGGTAAGAAGATATGTATAATATAAGATATGTAAGTCTAGTGTCTAAAAAACTGAAAAAAAAAATAAATTGAATCTAAAATTGAACAATAAGACAGACAATGAAAAATAGTGAGTGGTTTATATCTGAATTACAGCGTGAGTATTGACTTATATACCTATACTTAAAAATATAAATATATATGTGTATAAATATATATACAGTAGGAAAAAGGTAGAATAGAGAGAATGGGAAAAGAATAATGTAAGAAATATGTGAACGAGAAAGGAGACTCACATTATGGCGTAGAAGGTAGGCCTAAAACTGATTGATTTTTAGAAAGGCTCCCCAGAGTGGGCTACGGACAGACAAAGGATTCGCTAGAAACGTCAATAAAGACCGTTATGACACAACAGTTGATATAAAATACCAATGATAAAAATAGAAGTCAAGTTACAGTTTAAAAAAACATAAAACTAGTGATATGTAAAATTATGGAACCCAAAGGTCAAAATAAATAGTTGTTAACTACTTTGTTTCTCTTTTGACCGTAGCTTTAACCATCTTCATTATTTGAAATTATATGGTCAATTATTTAAATCTATAATATTCTACCTATCGTTTGATTGACCATTAATCCATTATTATTTTTTTCTCGATTGTTTGCGGCTTTAGCGCACTTGCTCAGCCCCCACTGGCTCATTAGTGATACGAAGAGAGGGATGCGCTGGAATCTCATGAGCTCTGCTCTAAAACCCTCACACGTGGGGGAAAGAGTGGGCTCAGGGATCCTCAGGTCGTTTGTGTAAATATTGTACATAAGAGTGTAAATGTGACTAGAGATTATTTTATTTTTATTGTTATTTGATTTTATTTTTTCATGCACATACTTTGATTATGTTCATTTTCTTTATCCCTCTGTTTGTATATTTTAAGAGAGATTTTATGTACTTGTTTTTCATTTATTTATTTATTCTTATTTTATTTTAGTATGGTTTGTAATCAGTCATCACAATTACCTATTGTCCATAACGTTGCGGAAGATTATAATATCTATGTATAAAAAAAAATAATAATTTTTTCGATTAGCTCAGATATATTTCTTATCTATATTTTATAGAATATATGAAACACAGAAACTATTTTTTTCTTTATAATTATCAATCAAATCCAAACAAATATTTGTTATAGTCCAGACATGGTTCGATTCTGGATGTGGTAGATAATTATTTATTCTGTCATTGTAGCCGTGAGTCAAGCCTGTGAGTTCGGGAATCCTTCGGATCATAAATTGGGTAGCCTTAAATAGAAAAAAGTCGAAAAAAAAAAGGTCGAGCGTGATTCTGGCCACTTTACCTCCTTCTACAACCGTTGGTCTAGTAATACTACCTGACCCTACTATACTGACCTACTATACCTGACCCTTCGCGGGAATGTAATAGTATAGAATAATTTATTTACAATGACAATGCCAAGTACTAAATAGAGGCAACGTAGTCGTCAGAAATAACCGTCCAACGTTGAACCAAACGTACAAGTTCAGTACTTTCATAGAATACCTGAAGCCCTCATTCGGATCTTACACGTAAACATGATACAGAAAATTTATATGAAAACAATATCTATGTTCTATAAATATAGTTTTCATGTTGTTGAGTTTCCGCCACCATAATTGTTGATGCATGCTGGTTCCCCTCCCTACAACTCTTAATGAAAAAAAAATGGAATTTCAATGTTTATTTAAAATAACTTCCTCTTCCGCTACTTCCTCTACTGATGATTTCTTGCTCGGACTAAAATAGAACTTGTTGAACTTTTTGTCCGTTGAATGTTTTTGAAGTAGTCGATCCAAGAACTTTTTTTAATTAGAACTTTATTTTAAAAGCCCTTTCTGATGGGGGGTAAAGTGGGCTCGGGGATCCTTAGGTCGAGATTGTAAATACTCTATATAATTTATCTTACTTAGTTTGATTATATTCATTTATTTATTTTTCTTTTTATATGCACATAGAAAATATTTTATTTATTTTGACATTTATATTTCTTATTTCATTATTTCGTTTTACTTATTTTATTTTTTGTGTATCGAAATATACAATTATTAATTATTACCCATTGCCAAAATTTGTGGCAGATTGAAATGTTATCAATAAATAAAAGTTTGCTTTACAAAAAGCCCTTACAATACCTTCTAAACCAGAGCCTATAACAAAGCAAAAGTCGTTTTGAAATCTGTTACGCTAGAACTTTTATATCCAACTTCAAAGTCGTAAAAATTCATTGAGTGTTAATTATTACGGGAAAATCGTTAATCGATCGTCTTTAATTTATACAAAGAATATGGTCTATGGTTTTTTTTATACAAAAAAAAACCTCAAGTAGTAATTAAACTATTTAATCTGAGCTAACGTTTCGCTCTATGCTGGGTTTCATCAAAGCTATAAAAAACAAAACAAAAAAAAATAAATAAAAAACCAGGAACTAAAATGTAACAAAGTAGGGGAACAGATAATATGAAATAAAAGTAAACTAAAGTGTGGCTAAATACGATTTAAAATATCTGAAAACTTATATAACAATGAAAGTAAATTAAAGAAAATAAAAATAAAATTAATGGAAACGGAAAAAATTAATATAAAAATACACTACACACTAAAAGAATAAAATAAAGGCCATGAAAAAACCATTTTAAATGTGAAAAGTATAGGATTGTGAGCAGCCCTATTCAAAGAAATGTTAAGTGCTAAATGCATAAGAGCCACTAGAGGATTTTCTGAACAACTTGTTTTATAACCTTTCCTTCCAAAACTTCATGTTATTGTGTACTTCTAAGTTTCAATTAAAGTAATTTATCACGACATGCCTAAATTGAGTGAAAAGTGGAAGTTATTTGGAAGTTTGGCTACTGAGTGTCTTGTTGATTTTCTAACTTTTAAGGAACATAATTAAGATGAGCTAATTGAAAACTATCATTACATTATTATTATTGTTATCAATTGCTTTATTAGTTATAAAAACATCCAAAACAATAAAAACACAAACTACGAGCAAGTAACCTAACACGACAACAAACAATATGGTGACGAGCACAGCTGGTCTGTTGCGTTATCTCATTCTCCATTTAACGGACCTAACAGCAGGCTCATAACCATGTTATATATTAACATGGTAAAATAAGGAAATATTTCTCCATTTAATACGCGTTTTTTCATATAACACGCTTTAACATGTTAAAATAAAAATCATGAATACCCCATATATATTCCGTATATAATTGAAAGTAAAATATGCGGCGGCCAGTTAAAAAAAGGTGTGGTTTTAGGTCTACGTACCCTCAGGGAGTGACAACGTAGGTTAAGATAAGAATATGTTTTCATATATGCCTGGAGCATCTTGGCTACTCGGAACTGGAGGACAACACAAGTTTTGTTTTAAGGATTCGTTTAATAACCCATTAATTGTATCCCAAAATCTCCAATCCTATATCACAGCCCTCGAAGATAGGTGTCGTAATTGGAGGATTAAGATAAATTCCAACAAATCCCATCAAATCACCTTTACCCTTTGTCGTAAACCTACAGGCTGCCCTACAGTTTCATTTAATTATGTTACTCTTACCCCTGTCGAACAGATCCACTATCTTGGACTACACTTGGACAAACAATTAACCTGGAATCCTCACACTAGACTAAAAAGACAGGAAACTGCACGTCGATTTCGACTATTACAGCACTTACTAGACAAACGGTCTAAACTTGCAACACATTACAAAAGACTGATCTACAT
>NW_027106254.1:0-3634 GCF_000696795.3 Halyomorpha halys | reverse complement strand
CCTGTAACACTCCAATTTAACTTAGATCAGATTTACTAAATGTATTATAATGTACAGTTGTAAATAACAATAAATAAATATTTAAAAAAAAAAGATTTTTACTAACTAAAATTGCATCTCATTTTTATTTTATTAACTACAATGTATAAGTTGTTCTATTATTTGTTCGTAAATATGAAAAAGTTGTTATAAATCTGTATAGTTTGGCTGATAATTTGATTCGAATATTTCACTTTCACGTTTTTTTGGACCACGAAAAATGTATCAAGAAAGAATAATATGACTTACTTTTTGCTAATCTTTCAATCGCTCGCTGAGTACACATCGTACTGAAATACAGGTATACGGCTTGTCTACCTACGTAAAAAACAATAGCAGTAATTATTTAAAGGGCCAAAAAACTCACCTCCAAGGGAATTAAAAGAACATGAATATTTAATAACTTTTGATCTATATGAAATTAGTCTGAAACAATTACTTGAAAGTTTTGTCTTTAAAATCTTTTCAAAGTCCATGATACACGGAACTCCAACCCAAACATTGCGAGAGAGCGACGATCAACCCAAATTGGCCTCGCGAACGACTTGTTGGCTACCCCCCACTATAGACTATATCAACTGCCAAACTGTTTGGAACAATTTTGGACAAACTTTCTTTATCCAGGCCTATTAATTTTTCTGAGTTGTTTTTGAATTTCAGTGGCAAAATAAAAGAGGAAGAAGTTATGAAGAAAAGTACATTTCATTTAGGTTTATTAAAAAAAATATGTTAATTTCATGGAAAATTTTGTTTATCCTTTTTACCTGGGATGTTTAGAAGAAGTTCTGAAAATTGGCTTATTTATTTTATTATACTGATTAGGAATATAACATTTATTTTTCTTATGTAGTAAAAACAAAAATGAGAAATAAGCATTTTTTTTAATTTATAACAAAAAAACTATGTTCTATTCGAATAAGGTTCATTTCATTATAAATTAATGAAGAGTAAATTAATTACATTTTTAACTTTTTTGATCTTTTTGTATTGAGCCAAAAAAATTTGTGATGCAATACTTGATGTAGGTTAACCAAAAGATGATTCAGTAATATAATTGGTCTATAATTGTCTGTGAACCTTTTGTAAGTCTTCCAATATGAGTTCAGACGGGGAGAGTGAGCGAGTGAGTGAGTGAGTGAGTGAGTGAGAGAGAGAGAGAGAGAGGGGGGGGAGAGAGAGAGAGAGATTCACTATCTACCGCTACAAGAGGGTAATGGTGACGTCACTCTATATGAAGGGTCCGAAATCCAATTCCCACTGATTAGATGGGATGCAGAAAGCCGTGGTGGAGTCTTTCAGCCTCCGGAATTGAGAAATAATCTTCTTCCTTTAGGGGACCTCTTCCGAAATAGTGATAAAATCCATTTTCACACCCAGCTCTTTTTATGAGAAAAAAAATACCTCAATTCTCACATAAGGCCATAAATGTTTCCAATAACGTGTTCAATATTTTCAATACCCGAAATGGTAGAAATAAGAAGATCCTACGATAATTGTATTTCATTATATATGTTTAAAAAGAGAAAAAATATCCTAACTATTATATAAAAACTAAAACTAATATACATATAAGTTGTTTAAAAATAATTTTCCATACTAGGAGTTAAGTTATTAGCTTGGTAAGGCAATTTATTTTTTTTATCTTATTTGCCGAATTATTTTAATTAAGTTTATAAAAAGTTACAAATATTTACAAAAAGTATAATATTTCTTAAGTGGTGGATTTACATTGTATTATCGTAGGAATGATTGGACTAGAAATATTTTTTAAAAACCAAACATAAACAATTTCTAAAAAAATCCAAATGTATTTCCAAAAACAAACTTATGTTACAGTCATTTGTCTTGAGAATAAATTACTTGCGACTCAACGTTATAAAGTTCAAATTATTTAATGAATACAAAACAAATCAAGAGTTTAAACATTACTTTTATTTATTCTTTTTTTTATTTTTAGTACTTTGAGAAGTAATCAACAAGCGTAACTGACTATACTCACTATAAATAACTCAGCTAGTAGTAGTAGCAGTAGTAATTACTCCTTACAATTTTAATCCTAATTACAAACTTCTCTATTCTTCAATTTGACAAACAAACTGAGTGAGAGGGGGGAGGAGAAATCAAAACAATATTGAATTAAAATTAAATACTATACATACGATAGAAAAACACATATCATTGGTTAACATGAAATACATACCACTGATTTATGTTTACATTAATATGTGTTTAGTTCTTTCGTGTTTATATCAACGAGTTCTAGTTTTAGTGTAATTTCCTATTTTGATTAGAGCGTTATTCTGAGGAGCTTTGCAATACTGGTTTTGTTTTTTTTATATTGGTTGACTCTTCCACAAAGACCTCCCCATTCGTTGCATATTTGGCCTACAACAGATATGCGTCTTTTCATTCCAAAATCCTTACCCATCCTACCCCATTAGTTCTTAATCTCTCATCTTTAACAATCCCTGATAATCCTCCGAGGCGTCTGAAAAGAAGATGGCCACGGGACCTTCTAATTTAAATTAATGTTTAAAGTACCACCAATGGGTGGTTCCTTCCCAAGAATTTCAAGTATGACTGAAACATTCCACATATTTCCTTATTGTATTTATTATTTTGCGCAGATTTAAATTACATTAAATAAATAAATAATATATTGGTTGAACTACTAAAACTTTATATGGGGCAGGTATAAGTTAAGACTAATAGTTAAATACCGCTTTATATATTATTTATTTATTTCTACTGGATAATTTTGATTTTTTTATTAAAGTATGGATACATTTGATAAAGAATTTTTCTTGCGTTTTTCAGTTTCGAATTGGTGTAGTGGTTAAATAATAGTTTGCTGTCTAAAGTCACTCCTAAGTATTTAACTGTTCTAGTGAGTAGATAAGTATAAATGTGTCTGAATGCACAACATTAACAACAATAACTTTCATGATAAAGGCCTCCGGAAAATAGAAGTGACAACCTAAAACAGGTCCAAATCTTCATTCCACTTCATGATTAGGAATCCTTTCAGAGTTGTAGGTCTGATCCTGATCCAATTGTTGGGGGGAAATGGAAGTTGCTGAGCCCGGAGATAGGAAGTTAGAAATTAAGTTAGAGTCTGGAATACAATAAAAGGGAGATAGTACAGCTGATTAGGGGGGCCGAGTTATAATAATGCCATATTGCGAAGTAGCAAGGGCAGTCTCGGAGATAGATTTTCGGAAATGAACGAAGGAAAAGAAGTAACACTGTAGGCAATGACTTGGTTGACTGGAATAGGTGAGATTTTTACGTAACAATAAAAGGCCCCAAGAAGGAAGATATTCCAAGAACGGTACTGGAAACGTTAGTAATACTTCGGTCAAAAAATTGATTCTCATTACTTTTTTTTGTTGTACAAGTTTCAGTTGTAAAACTGGATAAAATGATTAATTAAATACTATTTATTCGTTTACAGTTTTGTATCTATAAAAACAATTCATTCACCTTTTAGCCATCATTTTCATCTGATTGTATATATATACATATTATAAAAGCAAGCCTTAGGTTTGTCCTGACAAAAGCTTAGCAGAGATACCTATGGATATATATATATATA
>NW_027106253.1:0-4875 GCF_000696795.3 Halyomorpha halys | reverse complement strand
CTCATTTCCAGCTATTCCTGAGTGCCCCGGAGTCCAGAGAAAGGAAACACCTTTTTTATGATGTTTTAGCATGTCTATATAGTTATGAATTTCGTCTAGCGTAGGTCCGCTTTGATTGAAATTTGATAGACTCTGGAGTGACATTGAATCTGTACAAATGAGTATGTTTGAGTATTCACTTTCTATAGATAAATGAAGTGCTGTTGAAATCGGGTATGGAGTTTGATGGAGGGAGTTAACTTTTCTGATTTCAAACATATGACCATGTTTATATTTTCTCTTGATCCGATTGCTACAACACCTACTTGAGAAACGTTCTAAGCTTCCCATTCACTACAAAACATTAGTATACACTACGATAATCAGACCAATTTGGACATATGGAATTGAGCTCTGGGGCTGTACCAAACCATCAAATTCCTCCCGCATCCAATCCTTATAATCCAAATACCTAAGTAAAATCCTTGATGCTACTTATTACGTTACTAATAAACTCATCCACAAAGACCTTAACATCCCATTCGTTGCAGATTTGACCCAAAACAAATATGGGTTTTTTCATTCCAAGCTCCTTAACCATCCTAATCCATTAATTCTTAATCTCTCATCCTTAACAATCCCTGATAATCGTCCGAGGTGTCTGAAAAGAAGGTGGCCACGGGACCTTCTAATTTAAATTAATGCTTGAAGTACCACCAATGGGTGGTTTCTTCCCAAGATTTTCAACTGTAAATGAAACATACAACATATTTACTTATTGTATTTATTATTTGTATAATTGTAAATCACATTAAATACATAAATAAAAAAAAAATCTCTGGTCAATGGATTTATTTTAGCTAAAATATAAGGATCCCTTAATATGTTTTCAGAAGCGCTGAGAATGAAAAAATAATAGATATTATGATTGCGCGCTTGCGTATGGATTTATTTTAACTTATCGGATTTCTAACATATTGGAATCCCTTCGTATATTTATAAAGATGCCGAAAAATAAAATAAAATTGATTTTATGATCGCGCGCTTGTCTATCGCTTTTATTTAAACTTTTAAGATTTCTAAAATATTAGGCCCCCTTCTATGTTTTCAGAGGTGCTAAGAATGAAAATAGAATCGATTTCATAATCGCGCGCTTATGAATAGATTTTTTAAAACTTTTTTTTAGTTGCCATTTATGTATAGCTAAAATAGTTTTTAGTTGTCTAATATTAGTTAATAACTAAATCAGTACCATATTTTAGTGGAACTAATTCTGATAACTATTTAGCTATTAGCTAGTTACCTTAGTTAGCTAATGCCCAACTCTGCTAGGGTGTGACATAAAAATCAGTTTTATCCCTGAAAAGCATCGAGTGCTTAACGAATGATTTTCGGTAGTAAAGATTAGATACCAAAGAAATTAGATAGTTTAATAGAGATCCAATATTCAATCCTGCCTGTTCTCATAGGAATTGGTAACTTAAAAATCAATCATATAGCAAAATAATCTACAATATCGCCAATCACAAGATTTTTTTTTTTTTACTTGATATAAAGTACTTATATTATTAATATTATACATATTAATGATAAAAAAACTAGGATAGGAACTTTAAAAATACGAAGATAAACATTAAACTCAGTATGTGAAATAGTAACATATCTTACGATTGCTGCATAACCCAATTGGCGTATTCGTCAATTATTAAAAAAATATTACAATATATAAGTGATCAGCTATACCATATAATGTAGAATCAAAATCTGTGATAAACTAAAAACAATAATTTTATGAAGAAATATATTTTACTATTCCCAGATATCGAACAGACACTTAAGTACAGGAACGCAGGACGATCACACGCTATAGGTCCTCGGGGGCTAGACATATATCTGATTGGAAGGGGAAGGATCAGAATCCTTAAATCTGGGATCGTGTTCCAATCCGATGCAACTCCCAACTACCACCTCTAGTTAGGCCATAGGTCAGTAACCTCGAGAGAAAAGGAATAAAAAAGGAATCAATATTAAAAACATATTAATAATGGTAATTGTTTTACAAAATATATAAGATAAAATGTTTGTTGAAAAGGCTTTGATAACGTTTTTGAGCATAGCAATAAATTTCTTTTAACTGTTGAAAAACCATAATCTTTCCAAACTTAAGGAATTTATATTATGATTGAAAATACCTAAACAATTCAGTTTCGGCAGCCGGACATCCTCATCCATCAGTCAGGTACAAGTTCTCCACATATAAAATCAAAAACTGGTTCACTGATTGTACAAATAGCTGTTGACACTCTCCAGCCAAGAAACTAGCTAAAGGGTGAAAAGAATTCGGGTTTCAGCAACAGGATGGCGGAGTGGATATTAGAAGATGGCTCTCATTTGAATTTTGGGGCGAGGGAGAAAAAGATAAAGCAGACACCACTTTAGGTTTGAACTGGATTTATTTTATTGACCTAGATGAGACATATACTTTTGCGATATAATAAAAACTGCAATGATGAATATATTGGTAAAATACCACTATTTACAAAGAACATTTTTTTTTCCTTTTTAACAGGTCCCATCACAACATTCTCGACTTCCATTACCACAATAACTGTTTTAGAAATACCGGGGAACCCAGAGAGGGGCAGCTTGTTCTAATTTACATAATACAAGGGGTACCACTCAAACCTACTCCATTCTCCGAGTCACCAATATAAAATATATTTAGTCAGCTATCTGCTTATATAAACAAAGATCGTAAAACAGTCAACCCGAGTATACGGCCTTTACCGGACCTCGCTCAGATAAGAGAGGATCCGGGGCTTAGTTATGTTTCAACATTAATAAAAATGCACAATGAATCAATATCTGACATCAAGGATACATATAATCCTGTCAAATATAGGTGACGCCACTAAAAAAGTATAAAAGGAAAAAAAGTACACTATATTCTATTGAAACTTGAAAAGAGAATAAACAACAGGAAACTGAAGGGGAATGGACACTAAAAGGAAAAATGAATGAAAATATATTCATTTTTATATAAAATAAATAAAATATAAGTACAGATTTTATTAACTTCCTGTATATAACAAATTTATAAAACTGAAATATAAATTGGAGGTAAGATGAACTTTGGACTTCAAATACAATAATTTCCCTCAATATCCATACTTGATTTGCAATATTATTTTAATTGTTATGATAGTTATTAAAAACATGCTTTTTCTAAAAAATAAATCAGGTATTCAGGGAAATATTTCACTATTATATATCATTATATTTTATCGAATACAATATTTCAATTTAACAATGGGTTTACCTACAACAAATTCGTGATGATCAGCTCGTCAGATAATTCAGTCTGTTACGCAGAAAATAGAAACATTTCATTCTCAAAAATGTATTTATTTAATTACATGCAATAACAATCACAGCCTTTCAGAGACAAATTTAAGCCATTCTTAACTTCTTCATTCTTTAATATATAGTACGTTTCGAACTTTGAATTAGCCTATCCTTAAAACTGCGATAATATATAATTCACAATTATAAAAACTATCTATATAAAATAGTTTTAAACAACATACACATTTTAAATAACGTACACCACAGTAAAGCTTTATACTTATTCTACATGAATTGTTATATTTTTGATTGTCAAAAAATCACCAAAATTTTATTAATACTAAATCCATATTTATTTAATTTTTTTCTTTAATTATTTAATCTTTCTATTAGATTTTGTTCTTGGTCAACTTAAATCATCTTTTCGTTTAGTATTAAACAATTATTTATCCAACCAGAAACAACAACCATTTAAAAAAAAAAAAAATAAAAATCCAATGTGGAGTTTATATGGCTGTATAAAAATATGAAATATGTTGGTTTTTTTTTTTTTTTTTTTATATAATTGTGGATTATATATTTTCTGAAGATGGCCTAATTTATGCTCGAAACGTAAAATATATTAAAGAATTGAGTTAAAAGGAATTTTAATTTTCTCTCAAAACGTAATAAATGATATGGAAACATTTAAAATTCTATTGTAATTTGAAGAACATAACATTTGGTTGTGGTTGGTAGTGGTTTGATTATCTTAAATTTAGCTATTTTTTAAACGGCTCCATTATTATATATATATTTAATATGGTAATATAAGACAAACTTTCTGAACGAAATGGGTACTAAAAAGGTATGACTAAGAGAAAAAAAAAAGAAGAATGTGGATTGATTAATGACAGCTAAGTGAAAATTAGTACTGACAGAACCCGCACTAAATTATCAACCAGCTCCGCGTGGATACAAAATGAGACGTGTGTCACCGAACCATCTAATTATCTAGTCCACTGAGGTTATTGTCCTGCTTAAATTTTTTATTTCATTTATGATACACCATGTCACACTACTTTATAACCCTTGAATTGCACCTATTACTTGACTCTATCGAAACATTTAGCGAGTCAATATTTAGTCAATCAAGCCGAATAAAATCATGTCTTAAGATTTATTGTCCGAAATGTCAATTTATTTTGTATATAGAAATGATTAATATGCAATCCTCAAATATTTATAATAATAATTATTAAAAACTCTTCCTCTAAAGTACCTTAAATTTTCTTTATATGAAAATTAAAGATAGTTTTCATAGTAAGCTATAACAAACAATAGATAACTGCAAAATATTAAAGAATTTTATGAATAAATAAATAAGGAAAATAGAAAAATCCGATTCTAACATGAGGACGATCTTTTCCGATTGCATTAAGGCTTCGTTATCTTTTGTTTATTTGTTGTAGGGTGTTTTTTTAAGCCCGATAGAACTTGAAATTGTAAAAAATAACACAAAAAATTAAATTGTAATCAAAATTTTTTTTTTATTCGAAAGATCAATACGTG
>NW_027106252.1:17982-19600 GCF_000696795.3 Halyomorpha halys | reverse complement strand
AAAAACATAATAACCACCATACTTTCTACGACTATTTACAGATATTACTCTCTAAAAAAAAACTTATGAGTCCCACTATATACACTTCGTCAACACACTCATGTTCTCTACTCATACAATAAAATAAAAGGATTAAAAAAACTCTATACATACTTTCCTAATGCACTCCTGTCCCTTACAACAATATAATATAATATAGTAGAAAACGAAAATGTAAACACTTATCAAACGCACTCCTGTTCTTTGCACATACAGAACAAAACAAAAAAAAAAAAAATAGCCGACATAAAATAGCCCGTTTGTTTTTTTCCCACACTATCCTCTCCTTGACTTTTGTCACACTTTGCTTAGTGCTGTGCCGTTATTTACGACCTCAGTCCCACCACCAGCTGTGGCCCTATAATCCCTTCGGCGCCCCCTTAGCCCAAAAAGACTTTCGAAGGGGGAAAATCCCGTTATCACGTGTATTGAATGATTATAGGCTGTCACTGCTTTTGTCATCGCTTCGTTGGGTTCTAAACCTTTATCTAACTGATAGACCCTTAAATGATCACCAAGGGTGCTGTGCAGTCTCTCTATTCCTCCTCGGCTTTTAGGGTGACTCGGCGTGCCACTTCACGCCTAGCGCTCTCATTTCGTCCCGGATCGCACTATTGTCAAATTCCCTTCCGGCATCTGACGAAATCCTTTCGGGAATGTCATAGAACTGGAACCATTGTCTCAACGGTCCCATTACAGCATCTACCGATTTGTCCTTAACCAGATGGGAATTGGCCACTTTACTGAAGAGGTCCATGGCCGTTATCCATTTATAAACCTTCGAGGAGAAGGTATCCATTTGGAGGTCTGCAAGAGGTGTGTCAGCAGTGGGCGTTGAAGTGAAGTTCGAAGTAGGGAAAGGCCAGGACAGGTTCCTTCTGCAGTCGTTCTATACACTTGCGGATATTATTCTCCATGGCAGGGGTAACTATCATTCGACTTTCTTTCTTTAAAAGGTTGTTGATGGGTACCAAATATTATATATATATATTATAAATCTCCGATAGTAATTCAGGGCACCTAGCAACCTCCGAATTCCCGTAATGTCCCTCAACACTGCCATCTTTTGGATCGCCTCAACCTTCTGTGGATCAGGTTTAATTCCTTGTCCAGAGATCACGTGTCCTAAAAACTCATTTTGCTCCTGGCCTAGCACCGACTTTCTTGAGATAATTTCAACCCAAATTGTTGAATTCTCTGAAAGACGTTCTCCAGATGCCTTATATACTCCTCTTCCGACTTGCTAAATACGAGAAGATGTAGACCTGACACATGGATTCATCTAAGCCTCGTAGAAATTTGTCCATCAAGCGTTGGAAAGTGATTGGGGCGTTTTTCTACACAAACGGAATACGGGTGAATTCATAATGACCCCTTTCAAACGTGAAGGAAACAAGGAAACATTCTTTAGTGTTATTCGAAATATTTTTAATTACACTATAATGTATTAAGAACCTTTTATAGTAGCTCGTACATTATTGAGCACAAACATTCTACATTGTGGGTTATGATATGGTGTTGCCGCGTATTGTGAAATTGTATTTCCTCAGAATGTATTCCGGTGCTGTGTTTTCTAGTA
>NW_027106252.1:16000-16967 GCF_000696795.3 Halyomorpha halys | reverse complement strand
AAGATTAGAAACTAATGGGTTTGAGTGGTTAGGGAGTTTACATTGGAAGGATTGATATCTGGTTCGGGCTAGATCGGTTACAAATGGAACATTAAGGTCTTCGTGGATGATTTTATTTGTGACAAAGTAGGGAGCATTTAGGATTTTGGATTGTAAGGATTAGATATGAGAGGAATTGGAAGGTTTAGTGGAGGCCCAAAGCTCAACGCCGTATGTCCTGATAGGCCTTATAATTGTCATGTAAATCAGTCTAGTATGTGATTTAATAGTCAAAATCGACGTGGAGTTTCCTGTTTTTTCAGTCTTGTGTGAGGATTCCCGGTTAGACGTTTGTCCAGATGTAGTCCAAGGTAGCGGATCTGTTAACCAGGGGTAAGGACAACATTATTGAAGTATACTGTAGGATAGTAAGTAGGTTTACGACGTAGGGTAAAAGTAATTTGATGGGATTTGTTGGAATTTATTTTAATCCTTCAATTACGAGACCATTCTTCGATGGCTGTGATATGGGATTGAAGAGTTTGGGATGCAATTAAAGAGTTATTTTTAACAGCGAGCACACATGTGTCATTGGGACACGTGGTGAGGATAGCGGATGGGACCGAGGATACTACCCTGAGGAACACCAGCGGACTGAAAGAAGATTGATGAATAGGAACCATTGTAGTTTACTTAAATAATCTGTCAGTGAGAAAGGAACGAATAATGAGAAAGTATGTAGGAGGTAGAAATTTACGGAGTTTGTAAAACAGTCCGGGGTGCCAGACTCGATCAAAAGCCTGTTCTTCGAAAAAGACTCCCGTGTAGTACATTCCGCGCTCCAAATAAGACGAGACAACATCCACCACACGATGACATTGCTGGATAGTGGAATGAAATGTTCGGAATCCAAATTGGTGATCCGGTATTATATGATTGGAATCAAGGATGGGGTATTCTAATTCTTAAACCTGAAAAAAAAGAAGTG
>NW_027106252.1:15260-15950 GCF_000696795.3 Halyomorpha halys | reverse complement strand
AAGATTAGAAACTAATGGGTTTGAGTGGTTAGGGAGTTTACATTGGAAGGATTGATATCTGGTTCGGGCTAGATCGGTTACAAATGGAACATTAATGTCTTTGTGGATGATTTTATTTGTGACAAAGTAAGGAGCATTCCGGATTTTGGATTGTAAGGATTAGATACGAGAGGAATTGGAAGGTTTAGTGGAGCCCCAAAGCACAACGCCGTATGTCCTGATAGGCCTTATAATTGTCATGTAAATCAGTCTAGTAAGTGATGTAATAGTCAAAATCGACGTGGAGTTTCCTGTTTTTCCAGTCTTGTGTGAGGATTCCAGGTTAGACGTTTGTCCAGATGTAGTCCAAGGTAGCGGATCTGTTCACCAGGGGTAAGAGCAACATTATTGAAATATATTGTAGGATAGTAAGTAGGTTTACGACGTGGGGTAAAGGTAATTTGATGGGATTTGTTGGAATTTATTTTAATCCTACAATTACGACACCATTCTTCGATGGCTGTGATATGGAATTGAAGAGTTTGGGATGCAATTAAAGGGTTATATTTAAATCCAAATTGGTGATCTGGTATTACATGATTGGAATCAAGGATGAGGTATTCTAATTCTTAAACCTGAAAAAAAAGAAGTGTATCTCACCCAGCTACCCTTCAATCTTTCTTACAACATTTAATGTGTACATATACATAC
>NW_027106252.1:14704-15210 GCF_000696795.3 Halyomorpha halys | reverse complement strand
TTGACAACTGCCTTCAGCCTATAGGTCCTGTGACCTATTGGTCCCGTGACCTATGAAAAACAGAGGTTAAAATAGTTTTAAGGGTCTGGATGCGGTGGGGGGGAAAAAAAATGGTTAAAACCTATTTATTTGCTGACGTTTCGCTCTACTTTATAGAGGTTCATCAGGGCTGTTCCAGTTAAGAGATATCGAAACAGTGAATGTTGACTGTTTTAATATCTCTCAACTGGAACAGCCTTGATGAACCTCTATAAAGTAGAGCGAAACGTCAGCAAATAAAAAGTTTTTAACTATTTTTGGTTTTCTTCTGACTCCACACCGACCATATTCTTCATAATTTGAAATCATACGGTCATTCATTTATATATATAAATTACTTTTAATTTACTTTACTAAGATTTTAACATACAGTACTTTCATTACTGAAAGGTTTTTTGTCATAATGGAAGGTGTTCTGTGAAATAAGAATACATTATTTATTTTATTGTTTAACAGTAACGTTTCAG
>NW_027106252.1:9980-10764 GCF_000696795.3 Halyomorpha halys | reverse complement strand
CAAGCTGATGGCGTTTGTTTTGGCATCATAAAAAATCACACAACTTTTTCTCACGACCATGCTGGTAAAAGAAATTAATCTCTACTCAAGCAGGGACATTGGAAGTTATATCATGCCGCACCGCACCAGAGTTGAGTGAAAAAATAATTACAAAAAAAAAAAAAAAAAATTAAAATTGCATATTTAAAAACAGAAATGTCTTTGGCATACTGGAAGATTACTGATTGACCGTGTGTATCAATAAATGGAATTTGGTCTGGGTGCGGTCAAATAAAACTCAAATAGTAAATAGGTGTACTATTTTTATTCTTTTTTGAGCCTTGAAATGTCTCTGGTATTCAGGTTGGCAACTCTTTTCCTTAATATACCGTATCCTTAGGGCATAAAGTATAGACGATATCTATATATCATATATTTCTTGTAACTGAAAGTAAAAATTTGGGGATTGGCAGAACAACCGTAGAAATAGGTAGAAATTCATTCATAAATTCAGTTTATTTATGAGTTAATTGTGACTCTCCTTAGTTTTTACCAGTGCTTATGTTAAATATATTTTGTTTATTCTTTGTTCGTATTAATCAACTTGATTTTTATTATTGAATAAGCTTCGATCCACCTACAGTTTCGTTAAAAAAAAAAAAAAAAAAAGATGTAAAATTCTGTCTCTTTAAAGTATCCGTGTTTTCAGCCAAAATAAGTACCAATTACTAAAGTACACTTCTAACAAAATTTGTAAAATACAATATTTAATGTGAGGTTCTCCTTAAATACAATTTTTAAAAAA
>NW_027106252.1:3882-4278 GCF_000696795.3 Halyomorpha halys | reverse complement strand
ACTGATAAAGCCCAACTTCCACGGATTTAGGTTTTTCCGTTATAGTTCTTTTTTGTTTTTATGAAAATGGTAGCAAATTGAAAAATAAGGAAAATATATACATGTTGCGACTTTCCTTAGCGCATGAAATACCTGTACCTAAGCGCATGAGATGTCTGTACCTCAGAACATGAGTTGCCTATACCTTAGCGTATGAAAGAGAAAGACTTGAAGTTGTTATGTGAAGAGCTCTGGTTCACTAAAGCAAACTAAATACGAAAGTGAAATGTGATTTAGAATTATATACATAAGAGAGAAGCTAGATTTCCTTTTTTCTTCATGATCATTTCATAAATAAATAATATCTAATGTGCAGCCAGGCTGGTGAAAGCAATATAATTCATGAACGGCCTAAGG
>NW_027106252.1:0-277 GCF_000696795.3 Halyomorpha halys | reverse complement strand
TGCCTATACCTTAGCGCATGAGATGCCTGTACCTCAGAGCATGAGTTGCCTATACCTTAGCGCATGAGTTGCCTGTACCTCAGCGCATGAGATGCTTATACCTCAGCGCATGAGATGCCTATGCCTTAGCGCATGAGATGCCTGTACCTGAGAGCATGAGTTGCCTGTGAAAATATGTTGCTAGGTTTTTTTATCGCAAACTAATTTCGAGGACGCTTATTATATTATCAAATATTATTATCAATTAATGATTTAATTAGTTCATTAATTACAATGA
>NW_027106251.1:11759-12782 GCF_000696795.3 Halyomorpha halys | reverse complement strand
CCACCCATTGATAGAACTCCAAGGGGAGTATTCACTCATTCATAAAACTCCATGTGGAGAATATACCTATTGATAGAACTCCATGCGGAGTGTCTACCCATTGACAGAAGCTCTTAAGGGACAAAAATAGTAGGACAATCTTGCCGGGTTAATATACATCTGTACGCCAAATGATTTTTGAGATACAGATTTTTCAAATAAAATTCACTGACTGCTTATCTTTCAGTACGTTCTGTACAACATTTTTATAAAAACCTATATCTCGATAGTTAAAAATTATTTAACGTAAATAGTTCCATTAGAGCATACATTTTAGCCAATTTACTCTACTTTAAATGATGTTGTCTTGGATTTTCTATTGTTATTGGTAGTTTTAACGATATAGAGCTCCGAATAAAAAAAATAATTATTTTAAACTTTTTGAAACATCCGCCATTTTATATTCCCCCTACGTATACTTGGTAGACTCACCAATTTTGACTAGTAATTATATGTAGTCTTCATGAAAGTAATAAAAGATTGGTGTGAAATAACTGTTTTTTTTCTCTTCTTGGGCACTTGTACTCTATATATATATATATATATCGAATTCAAATTGCCCCAGTAGAGTCTGATTTGTATTACATGGTATATTCTAATGTATTTTTGGTAGCATTCAAAATTTAAGTTGCTCCGTTGAGTACTAAAAAAGATTTTCAAAATTTTTGTTCAACAAAACTGGGATTACTTATGGATTTATAAAAGTATGCACGAGTTGGAGAAAAACAGAGGTAATTTTCGGTTTCAGTACACTAAATTTTTTTATTTGAGTGAATCCAATTATATATTTATTTATTCGATCAGCGGAAATTATCAAAACGAATGTTCTAAATTTTTTTTTGTCAACATATGTTACTTTAAATTTTTGACAGCTAAAATTTTTGGCATCGTATGTATAAATTATTGTATGAAACATTAGCACTTTTAAAGAAAGCTATTATCCTACATATCTTCCAGTTGAGGAATTTTCAGAATTCTGAGTAG
>NW_027106251.1:9579-9924 GCF_000696795.3 Halyomorpha halys | reverse complement strand
GTAAAGTATATTTCTGTATTATAAAACAGAAAATACTTTAGTGCCTTTCTATAAACCAAAAGTTATGAGTTAGTTTGAAGGAAGATAGTCCAGGTGGCTGTCAATAAAAGTATGGAATAGCAAAAAAAAAACTATTTAATGATAAACAACATAACCCCCAATATTGCACGGCTAAATGAAAACAAGATACAGGCATTGTAAGAAGTGACAGAACAATAAATATACAGAGAAAGTGAGAGAATATGAAAAAAAAATTGATAAATATAATTTATAATCTTAAGTTATGATAGTATAAATATAGGTGGATAGATGCTCCATGTGGAGTATCTACCCATTGATAGAACT
>NW_027106251.1:4648-5209 GCF_000696795.3 Halyomorpha halys | reverse complement strand
AGTTTACGCTCGTTTTTCTATAATTTATAGCTAAAATGAGTAATACAAATTTAAAAAGTAATGATATATATATAATATGTTTCAGTGTTTATGACTAACAAGAACTAACTCATAATTTAAATTCCTGAAAATTCCTCTACTGGAAGATATGTAGGATAATAGCTTTGTTTAAAAGTGCTAATGTTTTATACAATAATTTAAAGTAACACACCCAAAAAAATTTAGAACGTTCGTTTTGATAATTTCCGCTGATCAGACAAATAAATATATAATTGGATACACTCAAATAAAAATATCGAGTGTGCTGAAATCGAAAATTACCTCGGCTTTTCTCTAACACGTACATACTTTTATAAATCTATAAGAAATGCCAGTTTTTTTGTTAGTACAAGAGCCCAAGAAGAGAAAAAAGGTAGTTCATCCCAATTTTTGATTACTTTCATGAAGACTATGTGTAATTAGTCAAAATTGTCAAGTCTGCCAAGTATACGTAGGGGGCATACAAAATGGCGGCTGTTTCAAAAACTTAAAAATAATTAATGTGTTATTTGGAGCTCAATA
>NW_027106251.1:0-350 GCF_000696795.3 Halyomorpha halys | reverse complement strand
TGATTTTAAAAATAGTATACCTATTTACTACTTTTTTTGAGTTTAATTTTTTACCACACCCGGACCATATTTCATTCATAACAATTTAGTATTGAATTAACCAATAATTCTATTGGCATAACCCAAGGCAAAAGGCAATCGAAGGAATTACAAACTACTAGATATACATATACCTACCTAAATGTATGTATTCAATTGCTTATTTCGTCAGGGGTTTGCAAAAAAAAAATAAAAATAGCATAGAATTATTTATTAAAATACATTTTACGAGAATAAGACTAACACATAGATTAAAAGGAAAATATAATAAAAAACCGGTTACAGGAAACACTTGAATGGATAAATAAGTT
>NW_027106250.1:12922-14658 GCF_000696795.3 Halyomorpha halys | reverse complement strand
TTCACTGTAAAGCTCAATAAAACAATTAACTAAGTTCACTGTAAAGCTCAATAAAACAATTAACTAAGTTCACTGCAAAGCACAATAAATCTCATTGTGAACTAAGTTAATTGAGATGAAAAAAGGCTTGAAAAGTTTTTCTGGAGACTAAAAGCAAAGTAATTTAAAATTGAATTTTTTGTATTTGATGCGTATACTGAAATTTGTAATTGTAAAAGAAAACTGTGGGAAAAAAAAAACTTTCTATTTTATTATACCATGTAAAAATATGTAATTTATATATGTCCGATCAGGGATTGATCAGTATGCTGTGTAATGTAGCAACCCGATGTATTTGGCCAGCATGAATGAATAAAGTATTTCTGTCTCTCTAGTAATATTTGATTTTTACAACAAAAAATAGGATATCTCAATTTTGTTGCTATGAAAATTGGTTTGATATGAAAACATAATTAACACATATATATGATATGATAAACGGTAAATTTTATTTTCTCAATATTATAACAAAATTAAATGGGAGAATTGATTATCAGAAAAGTTTCGGAAAGGAGCGATTACTTTTTTTTGGAAAATTTTTTAAAACAGCCGCCATTTTTATTCCCCCTACTTATACTTGTCGGACTCATCAGTTTCTAATAGTAATTACACATAGTTTTCATTAAAGTAATCAAAAATTGAGGTGAAATAACTGCCTCTTTTTTCCTCCCTGGCTTTTGTACTAGTATAATCTGGACCGCTACAACCCAGAAAGGGCCAGGGATTCAGTTCTGTTACTAGACCAACGGTTGTGCAAGGAGGTGATTTGATTAGAATCTCATTCTACCACCAGATTTTTACGCAATTAAGGGTACCCAATTTAAGAGGCTGGGTGGCCCCCAGGTGGGCTTCAAAATCCACAGGAGTTGACTCACGGCTGCAGTGTAACAGAAAACAATTTTCTGCCCAGCCGGATTCGAACTCGGGTCCTTGGAATTAGTAGCCACGCGCCTTACCCGGGCTGCCCAAGCTCCCTGTACTAGTATAATAATTCCGTCCTCCGTTAAAAAAAAAAATAACAAACTAAATAAATATAGGACTTATGAGTATTTCTAATAACTTGATAAAAAAACAACAACAATTTAATTGTGTACAGTAGTGCATAATATATGTACCAATATAATACTTTATTTTATTTTTAAAATGTTAAATCGTATTTTTTTTTCATGTTATTCCTTTCTTTTGTTTATTTCTATTTATTGGAAAAGAAAATGCATCTGCTCTTGTGGGTTCCTAATAGTCCATAATTCATAAAATATAGTCATTCAGAAATTTCAAATTCTATGGACTTTTAATTCATTAATATAAGTCGTGTATTTTATTTATCTATTTTTTTATTTATTTCATTAAACCAAGGACGGAATTAAAAAATTACTTGAAAGATGGCAACACATAATATATCAAAATGGCTCATATATGATTGATTAAAAATATTTAGAAGAATCTGAAGTTTTTATTGAACTTATTTAAGTAGTTGTAAACTTATTTTACAACCTCACAGAAGCAATAAATATACGTAATCAGATAAAAAAAAACTAATAGTCAGTTCTCATGTTTTATTCACTTCAATCAAAACGTCAATTTATTAAGTTTAATATCACGCCTAAGAATTAAGAAGAATTTCAAAGAAAAATTGTTTGGACTGAGATTAAGACGGAATATGTGTTCGGTATTCTCCATGTATGTTTTTCTAGTTC
>NW_027106250.1:5659-6882 GCF_000696795.3 Halyomorpha halys | reverse complement strand
AAAATAATATTAACTTAGAATTAGTTACACAAAAGAAACAGCAATCATTGAATTTAAAAAGGATAACTAATTGTGGGTAATAAAATAATATATAAATACAACACAAATTAATAAAAAAAATAGTTAGAACAAATAATAACAAACAGGAAGCCGAAAAATATGAGACAATATTTAAAAAATGAAAGTTTTTCTTTTAGATCTATAGGGGTATTCATTCATGATCTATGTTAAAGCGTGTTAAATGGAAAAACTCGTGTTAAATCGAAAAAAAATTGCCTTCTTTTGCCGTGGTAAAACGAAATAACATTTAACATGGCTGAGAGTCTGTTACTTGGTCAGTTAAATCGAGAATGACGTCACACAATAGACCAGTTGACATCGCCGCCATATTAGTTGTTGTGACTTTCAATACAGTTGTCAATTAGCTCATCTTCATTCTCTTCTTCACAAGTTTGAAGATCAATAAGACACTCATAAGCTAAACTTTCACACAAATTCCACTTTTCACTCACTCTAGGCATGTTTTAATTAATTACTTAAATCAAAACTGAAGTAAACAATAACATGAGGATCTGGAAGGAAGGTTATAAACATAAAGCTTATACAACAAGTTGCTGAGAAATCCACTAGGGGCTCTTATGCATTTAACGTTTAACATGACTTCAAATAGGGCTGCTCACAATCCTATAGTTATAACATTTAACATGGTAAAACATATAACATTTAACACAACATCATGAATACCCCTAATATCGAAAAATACTTTACAAGATCATAATATTCGAATCTTGTTATTAATCAATATGCCTTCTTGAAGTTATTATATTCCTCGTAGTAAGCAAATTTAAATCATTCTCCGTTTGAATTTTAGATGGAATGTGAAATTGATTAGGCAATTTCTTGTAAAATCAGAAAACAATCCTCGCTTAAGTTACGTACAGAAAAATAACAATAGAGCTCACCTGTATTGAATTTATTTTCTTTTTCTTGAAATCTGTTTTGAGCAATAGCTACACTAAACAATTTTCCTATTAATTGTAAAAACCTTTTCATCTTTGGTTTGAACGGAACAATTAATGGTTTTAAATTCGAACTAAATTACGCACTTGCTTTTGGCAATTTAAAAAAAATAAATATTACCTCTAAGGGAAGTAAGCAACAAACCAAACGTAAACCGGAGTGTAATGTTGTAATGTTTAAAGCTGATACAAAGAAAAAATCCA
>NW_027106250.1:5241-5609 GCF_000696795.3 Halyomorpha halys | reverse complement strand
ACTCAAATTCATAACAGGATTCGAATTTCTTGACTTGTGGTGCTCTCAAACGTATTTCTCATAAATTCAATTAACCACACCTTCCTTAGTTGATACAGGACACCTTTTATTTTTTATCATTTTTTTTTTATATAACCAATGCCCAGATTTTTATGCATTAAAAAATACAGAATATGCTATTTAATATGCAGTAAAAAAATATATAATATACTGCTAAGAATCATCAGATATACAATGAAACATCTAAAATAAACTGATATGCCTATAAAAAGTTTTGAAGAAAGAATGAAGTAGCAGAAGAGATTAAAAATTAAACGACATTTTTTTTATAAATCAAAATATGTAGCTAATCAAAACGGGTAATAAAC
>NW_027106250.1:1662-2600 GCF_000696795.3 Halyomorpha halys | reverse complement strand
CCTCTAAGGGAAGTAAGCAACAAACCAAACGTAAACCGGAGTGTAATGTTGTAATGTTTAAAGCTGATACAAAGAAAAAATCCATACTTATTGGTTATAACCAATTATACGAATTTGAACTATTAATTGTAATCTCAAATTTCGTCTTCTTGTTGCATTTTAATTTATTGTTTCTATTTTTTAAAACTGAAATAGTGAAAATATGAAAATATATGCATTCACAGTCCAATAAGCAAAATAAAACATGGCCAATTGCATCTGAGCACACTGGAGATTTTTGAAAAGTGGGCAAACCAAACATGCAATTGCGTACAAACCTGGGCCTTGTTTATAACCCATTTCTCCCGTATGTGCGGTGTATATAAATATAGAAATATTTGTCACATAATTTTGAATTCATTATTATCTACTATTATTTATTTATTTTTTTTTTTTAAACTTATTTATCCATTCAAGTGTTTCTTGTAACCGGCTTTTTATTATATTTTCCTTTGAAACTATGTGTTAGTCTTGTTCTCGTAAAATGTATTTATTTGTTTGTTTTTTGGTAACTGATCTACTGCTGTGACTATTATTAATGGCCTGATCTCACATTTCCTTCTAATAGTGAATTTGTTTAGCGGGTCACTGGAGAGGATCTAGGAGGGTGAATTCGGGAGAGTGAATTTGTTGATCGGGTGAATTAAAAATTGTGAAATGGTGAAATTGAAGGAACAGAAAAAAAGGAATAAATTGAAATATTTGTATTTCTGTACAGACTGAAATTGATTGTAAAAGGAAACAGTAGAGAAAAAAAAATTTTTTTCTTTCTATTTTATTATACCATGTAATTTATATATGTCTGATTACGGATTGATTAGTATGTTCTGTGTGTAGCAACCTGATGTATTTAGGCAGCATAGATGAATAAAGTATTTCTTTCTCTAAGCTACCGCTAA
>NW_027106250.1:0-337 GCF_000696795.3 Halyomorpha halys | reverse complement strand
ATATAATATAATAACTGAGATAAAATATATAAAGATAAATGATGGATAGTAAAGTTATACAATTAAACAAAAAAAGTTAAATGTACTTTTAAAGTACAGATAAAATATGTATATATGAGGCATACCGAATAAAATATGACAGCTCACGATTTTATTTCATATTTACTGCCAAAGAAATGTATTTTTTAAAGTTTTGGTTTGATGCCTTTTCATAATTTGCGACAGTATGTTCATTATTATAATTATTATTTCTTTATTTTGAGTAAAAAAAGTTTCACCTAAAATATATTTCTGTATTGAACCTAATTTCTGCGCAACTTATGTTCATTTTTTAAAG
>NW_027106249.1:386151-393194 GCF_000696795.3 Halyomorpha halys | reverse complement strand
GCCTCATCAATGTCCTCATTGTGAATATAAATCAGTTACAAAAGGGGATTTAAAAGACCACATAATGGCTCATCATACTGATTAAAAACCTCATCAATATCCTCCAACACATAATAGCCTGTTATACTTATGAGAGGCCTCATTAATGTCCTCATTGTGAATATAAATCAGTTCGAAAAGATGATTTGAAAGAACACATAATGTTCCGTCATTCTAATGAGAAGTCACATCAATGTTCTCCTTCTGGATGTAAAGCAGTTAAACCTAGTAATTTAAAAAAAAACACATAATAGCCCCTTACACTTGTGAAAAGTCTCATCAATGTCCTTTTGCATACCTATGTTTTTATGAAGTTAAATGATTACATATGTTTTAAATGAAGTTTCTATTATGGTCGAATAACTTTTCACGGGTTTTCACAGTCCCTTAGTGAGTTGTGTTAGTAAAAAACTGCCTATGGTTCACTAATTTAATCATGAGCGAAAGGACCGTTCACCTGGCCTATAATTTACAATTTGGGAATGTCTTAAAACTCATTATTTTCATCGCAAAACAGAAACCTGGTCAAAGAATCAAACAGTTAAATGTCCATGAAAGCCTTACTTTTATAAAACCATCGACCTACTAAATTAATGAATTTAAAATAACAATTTTTGACGCAAATTTGATGATTTTAAAAGCATATTAGTGTAAGAATTTTATAAAAATATAGACATTTTTGTTCAATAATTTTAATTCAATGTATTTATATAGTGATATAAATATTTGACTACTAAAAATTGTTATTTTGTCTAAAAAATAAATTAATATTTAAGAAATATTGGTTTTAGTATTCCCTTTTTTTTCTTTTTCTTTTCTTATTTCTTTATTGAAGGTGTTAATTAAAACTTGGATTGACGTCATTCATTATTAAATGTATTTTTTTTTAACTCTGTTCATTTTAAGAGTTAAGCTCATTTTTCTTTGGATCTTCGTAATAAGTTGTTTTCAAAGAACAAATTTCATAATTTAAAAATTATTTTGTTAATATTTCTAAAATATTATAAAATGAAAATATTTCTAATCCTGTTTTTGTGAGAATATTTTTTTTAAAAAATGAATATTTAAGAGGGTGTGTTTAAGTGAGATGTAAAAATTCACTTTTTATCATATACAATTTGCTCTTTGGCAAACTGAACGTATAGATTGTTGATCACAAGCCGTTTGTAACGTGTCAACTTACTACTTGTTTTGAAATTAGTAGTTGCTAAGCCTTTGTTATGTTCACTTCTATGTTTCGCTACAGTAAGAATGTTTTATGTTATCTTACCGTAACAAATAAAACGGTAAACAATTTTTATTTCTGTCCACTACCCTCGCATTCAACAGAGATGGGGTACCAGCCTCCTGGCTGGATGCTCCCAGTGCCACACTCTCAGCCGCTGACTTAGCTGGACATGCTTGCTTGGACAGGCTGAGCGGGGCGACGGTATTCGGCACATTGGACTTGGAGGCCGGATATCATCAAATTCAAGTGCACCCTAAGGATTAACATAAGACGGCATTCGAATTTGAGAGGGGCCACTACGAATTTACAAGAATGCCGTTTGGACTCAAAAATGCTGCCATAATCTTCCAGCGCCTAATGGACGAATTTTTAAGAGGAATTAACTAATCTGTATGTCAGATTTATAGCGATGATCTTCTAGTGTTCAGTAAGAACGAAGCCGAACATGTACAAGATTTACACATGTTCACATAGAACACAGCGTATTCCAGAGAATCAGGCACTTTGAGCTCAAATTATTGGGGGAGAAATCATCTTTAGGGCAGGAACAAATAATTTTTTTGCGTCATACAATTTCCAGGGAAGGAGTCAAACCCGACGCGAGCAGAAGATGTTAGTGCCTAGGGATTTAGTTCGGAGGAAGCTGTGAATAAATTTTTACCGGAGATATGTGCCAGATATGGCTGAGTACCTCATCCCAATCAACAATCTTCTGAAAAAGGTAGAAAGGTGATCATCACTTCAATGGTGGAATACGGAGATCAGATACAGTGCGTTGGTACGAGAGTTCTTGGGAATAGTATGGGCTGTTGACCACTTTAGACCTTATGTGTTTTGCAGAAGGTTTAGTGTACACTCTGACCAAAAGGGTTGAAATGGGTGGTGAAGTTGAAGAAACCTTCAGCTGGGATTACGCATTGAAAGGAACTCCTAGCACAATATAACATGGGCATATTATGCCAGGAAAACCAGGAAAAGAAAATGTGGTACCCTGTGGTTGTCTCAAGCAATTACAGTAAAAGCAGTATAAGAGGAGGCCGCAGAACAGTCTAGGCAATTCCTGCGGGAGTGGACATCGGAAGAGGAAGAAGAACAGAATGTGGTGGAGGAAGATGATAGGGAGGAATCTTCGTCTAACGAGAGCTCGGAGGAAGGAAGACCAGTAGATATTGAGGAATTGGAGGACATAATAAACGACAAGAGGTGGGAGATTGTATGGAAGACGAGGACTACTGGATTGCTCAAGTTGAGTGCAGCAAGTATGGGAGGATCAATATCACGACAATTTGGTCACAGCCAGGCGTGAAGAACAGCCAGATCTGTAGAACGTTGAACATTGCTACGAAGCTTGGAGAAAAGTGTCACCTTTACGTTGGGAATGAAACCATTTGGGAGAAAATCAAGCGGCTATGGCTTGATGAACACATAGGAATAGACAGGGCATGCGCCAGATACAAGCTGATGGTGAAGATCCTGCGGGAATACGAATGCCAGGGAGAAGTGAATGTCGAGTATTATCAGGGCAAAACAAATCACCGCGGTATCTCGGAAACACTGCAAGCGTTAAAAAGAAGGAACTTTTGGTGGGGGATAAAGAAGACAATCGCAGAAATCATAGAAAATTGCAAAATTTGAATAAACACGAAATATTACAGAAACCCACCAAAAGGGAAACAAGAAGAAACACATACCCCAGATGCACAGCTCAACGATCTGCAGATTGATACTTTTACATGGAGAGGATATAAATGGATAACCAAGATTACTATCTTCAGCAAGGCGGCAATAGCGCACCAGGTGCAGGACTAACCGTCGGAAGGAGAGAGTGGCACCTCTCCAATTGTGGTTCCAATTCTACGGAGTTCCGGTGCGTATCGCTTCGGATGGATGCAGAAAATTCGACAATGGCAAGATTCGGCTTATAACTATACGTTATAAATAGTGTTTACAATAGTCAATACATGTAATGAACTGTTTCTTTATTATGTCTGTAATGTACGATTCTTAGGAAAATTCTTGTGTTCATTCGAGGTTTTAAAGTTTTGTAAAAGTTACATTGTAAGCTAACAGTATACACACGCTAAAGCAAGACAACTTTAATCAATGGACATTGTTTGTTATACCGAACATGCGCAAATGTTTCATTATTTCCCTCCCTGTTTGAGTTGGTGGGGGAAGACTTCCAAACAGTGAAAGATGAAATGTATAAACAGTTTTGAGTGTCGATTAAGTTCAAAATCTTTCAACTTTAATAAACCTATTTAATTTTCCTCACATTTTTCGTGTTAGAATAAATGAAATAATATTAAAATCCTGTTTTCAAATTTAACAGAAAATCCGTAGTGTTAATAAATTGTTGAGAAAAAACGTCTTCTAATTTAAATACTATATTTTTAGTGCACGCCCACTGACCTCATGCTCACCTTGTTCTGTGACTAATGGGCATATTAGATAGTTCCTTCTCCGGGTACTCTCCTGCTGGAAGGCATTTGCCAAATCAACGCCTAAACAAGATGAGACCTGCATCCAAGAGGGAAGTCTTCTTTTACTTAGAGAAACGCAGAATTGCACTTGATGAGCGGCAGGCAGCGCTGGCGTTCTAATTGAAACCTCTTGTACATACAAAGTTTTAATGTTTGTGAGGAGTATGTTGTATCCGATAATAGCGATGTATTTCGTAAGCTCTTTAAAGTAGGACAATTTTATAGCTTGGACATTTTTTCTGTTACGAAAAAAGAAACTGAGGCGTACTAAATCGTTTGGGGCCGGTGGTAGAATCCACCAATGATTATTTCTGAGGTCCGCGAAGGATGTTTGTAGTTATGTACATTTGTTCATATCTTATCCAATATCTTAAATGAAATTCCTGTATTTGAAAACTTATCAATTTTTAATACAACAACATTTAACTTTTCGTCTGATCAAACAAATATAGGTGTTAGATTGGTGCGAACTTTTATTCATATTTTCTCTTTCGAAAGTTGATTAATATCTGAAACTATACTCCTTTTTTAATTTTTATCCACTTCCTTAAAAAGAAGAGAAGAAAGTTAAAGAATTCGTTTTATGTTAAATCAACGTTTGTGCATTATGAGTGTTAACATCGCTAGAATTCGATATGATATAGTTGGTTCATTACTTTGAGCTAGTAAGCATAGATCTGATCTGATTTATATATTTTTTAAATTATAGAGCCCACAATAGCTTTAACATTTTTAAGGTTCGTGCCTTGGAGACTGTTTTAGTCTTTATTAAGATGCGAAGATTTTATATTAGCCAGCGGCCGCCCTACCAGTCTATAACAGTGCGTTAGGTTATATCGTTGTTGGTTAGCCATGGATGGAACTGGTAAGTGATTATTAGCTGTTTTCTTTGGCTTGAATGATATTTGTTAATAACTGTCCTCGCTATCTAACGGAGCACACAAATTATGGACCGATTTGAAAAGGTCCACTTCCTTTAATTTGTAATATAACAGAATGACATAAAGTGAATAATTTTACAGAATGGAATTAATAAAATAAAGTGATGAAAGAAGTGGAAAATAAAATGTATTCATAGGTAATTGAATAACAGCTCTCCAACTTCTTCACACAACCAACTCACCCCTTCTAGAACTTCAACATCTTTTATCATCCATTATTCTTATATTCATTCTTCTTGTATTACTCTAACTTCTCTTAATATTTCCACTCCTGCTATGCCTAATTTGTCATTCTCATTTTTCAAAACTTCTTATCTTAATCTCCAATCTCATATAAACACCCTTTGTTCTCTCTATAGGCGTCTGGCCCATAATATGGAACATCGTATTTTTTTACTCAAATGCCGCTCAAACTCCAGTTTTCCTAAATCCATCAATAATTTCATCAACCACATTTCTGTATCCAAACATCCTAATTATAAGTTATTTTCCGTTTCCTTTAAATTCCAAAAATCCCTCCTTAATTTAAAAATTCGAGAAATTATTGGAAAAATCTACCAACCTCAACCATAAAATTTCATCTCTGACCCATAACCTCAAAACCAGTATAAACATACGCTTCTATAATCTTTGCATCACTATCTCCACCATTTTTACAACAAACCTGTCTACAAAAAAAATAACTTATCTTCTCAAAATTTAATAAAATTTATAAAATATCGCTAGCTTCTAAAATGTAAAAGGTGACGACAAATAGGTCCACAACATGCATCTACCGATATTCCACCCAACGTTCGCAATATTCTTTTAGATCCAAATTTTTCTAGCCCCAACTCTTCATTAAAGATCATCCCAGAACTTATAACCGATCTAGAATATATTCACAATGGCCCCCTTATTCACCATTCCAATGACAAGAAAGAGTTATCCCGTATTCTATTAGCAACATTATTTCCAATCATCTCCTACATCTCCATTCCGATACTTGTAATTTTTCTCCTCAATTCTTTAAAGATATTTCTTTTACACTTTTTTTTTTAAAATGGCATCACGATATCATTATCACTAGATATATAATAGATGGCAACATGACTGCCATCGTGGATTGTCCAGACTACAATAACAAAATGGCTTTACTTTTATCTGACCTATCTACATATGCACCCACGCCCCGGGACCTACGTAAGCCGTGGCAAGGAACCCCTTGTCCTCTAGTTCTCCTAGCAACTCATCGAATACTAGCTTCCACAGAGCTGGTCCTAGGACCGAACCTTGCGGACATCCTCTTTCGATTTTTCTCTCGACCTCGTAGTAGTTACCCCTGATCCTGACACTCCTGTTATTTAGGTAACTACCTACGAGGGATGATTGATTACTGGGGGTATCGAGCTCTTGCAACCGCTGGAGTACACGTGGCCACCAAACGCTTTCAAAGGCAGATGAGATGTTAAAAATTATCAATAAGACATATTTCTCCGTACTCTCCTTTACGTCCCTACGCACTCTCAGCAGCACATCCGTTGTTCCCTTGCCACGGGTCGAGTCGTACTGCGGTTGATGACTTGCAGCACTTAGGATGGTCTAAGGCTGTGGACGACCATGTACTCCAGGACCTTACTAGCTACTGGGAGGAAGCATATTGGTCGATAGAATTTAGGCGTTTCCTTATCCTTACGACCTTTCTTGTAATCTCAAGTCTGCGATCCTCCACTTGTTTAGAAAGTTATACCAGGCCATGTTGGCATAGACGGTAATGAGCAAGCTGACAAGTTGGCTAAACTTGGTTGTGCAGAGAACCAGCCTGTTTTACCACTTTCTTACAGAAGGGTGAAATCTCTTATTGTAAGGACAGAACAAGTGCTAAACACAAAGTTCAAGTGGAAGGAAAGAAGTGGGAGAGCCTACTGGATAAGGATAAACGAATCCCCGGCAATCTTAGCAGAGCTGAGAGAGTGGCCTGTTTTCGGCTAGAAACAGGACATGATCTGCTCCAAAAACACCTCCATCGAATTGGCATCGTAGATTCCCCGAAATGTCCTCTTTGCAACATGGGGGACATGTATGGGGACCATCTTTTGGCGTTTGTTGGTCTGGAGGATGTTGAGCGAGATGCGGACCAACTAATAGGAAGAGTCAAATTGTATTGGGCTGCGAGAGGGAAAATGGCGTAATAGCCCACTTCCTGTGGCGTAGAAAAAAAAAAAAAACTTGTTTAGAAAGTACCCCTTATCCACTGTTTATCCTTAATATATCCAATAGCTCTTCCTCGATATGAGAATTGCATTGAATTCCTGTTCTTGAGAATTGCAGCATCTATGCTATCTAGTCCTGGAGCCCTTCCTATCCTTTGTC
>NW_027106249.1:382046-382791 GCF_000696795.3 Halyomorpha halys | reverse complement strand
TGTTTATCACTTGCACTTTGCACTGTAACTTCCCCCAACTCACCATACACCATTTCGGTAGCTATGTACATCATATTGAAATAAAACAAATAAATGACATATATACAACAATAGAGAGAGAGAGAAAAAAAAAATACAACTTATGATTCTGGTTTGTCGAGGAGGCATCCCAGGTGGCTACGAAGCCGCAATTGCGGGGAACCTTAGCTGTTCAACATGAACTGTCCGCTTTTTCTTTGGTTCCTGTAGACTTTCAATAGTAACCACATTGTGTTCTCTAATTGTAATCACCCGGAATGGACCCTCGTAGCGTAGGAATTCTTTCCCCCGGTTAGACCCCAATTTCCGATACACAATCGTTCCGATTTTTACGTCCCCCATCACGTCCCGGAGATTCGAATTCTCCCGCGCTACCCGGCGATTTTTCTCCCGCTCGATACGCTCCCTGGTTTTATCCCATACTCTTCGCATAACTATCCCATGACTGATGACCTCACCCTCCGCATCCGCTGTGTCCGTGAAAGTTCTCCGTCGCCCTTGGAGGACAAAGAGGACTTCGAATGGCGAGAACCGCGTGGTTGAATGAATTGAGTGATTATACGTGGCTACCGCTCGAATCATCGCCTCATCCGGTTCTAGCCCTTTATCTACGTGATAAACCCGCAAATGGTCGCTCAAGGTGCTATGCAGCCTTTCCACGCCCCCTCGACTCTTTGGGTGACCGGGAGTGTTGATGTGCCATTCC
>NW_027106249.1:381732-381996 GCF_000696795.3 Halyomorpha halys | reverse complement strand
GAACAATTCCTCGTAAACTCAAAAACAAAACAAATAAACTAAAAAGACATCATCCGAAAGATATTTGCAATAGAACAAAATGAGACACATACACAGTCAAATTACAATATTAGTAGCAATAAGAAACATTATAAACAAAAACTTGTATTTCTACTTGTCCGTTCTATTTACACAACTCCTTGTTTATCACTTGCACTTTGCACTGTAACTTCCCCCAACTCACCATACACCATTTCGGTAGCTATGTACATCATATTGAAATAA
>NW_027106249.1:376782-377926 GCF_000696795.3 Halyomorpha halys | reverse complement strand
ATTAATTTGCAACTACATACCTGTACCTGGGGTGTCTCCTCTTGGCCACTCCATCTTCTCAACGCCTCCTGGCTCAGGATGCTGTTAGAGCTCCCACTGTCGATGAAACATCTCACTCCTCCCACGCTGATGATAGGCAGGCCGCCCTGCTTCCCTCTGATGCTGTAATTCGGTAATATGCGGCCGCCTCTCCGCTGATACTCTCCTCACATGTCGTCCTGGCTCCTCCTCCTCTCCGACGTCCGCCTCCATCCCTGTCTGGGATTTCTCCGTGAGTCCACTCGTCTAGTGTGCCCTTCCTCCAACTCGGACTCTGATGTCTCGGAAGTCCCTGGTGACTCTGTGGTTGATCCTCCCGATCTTAGCACCCTGTTCTTCCTTACTCGTTGGGCGTTTACCTCCATGGGCTCGCCGAGGTTCGCTTCTCTCCTCCTGTATATATGAGGGCATTGTTTTGCTATATGTCCCTCATTACCGCATTCAAAGCACCTGGTGCGTGGGCACTGCGCCACCAGGTGTCCGATCTTGCCGCAACCGTGGCATTTTCGGTCTTCTCTCCTTCCATTACTCCTGTGTTTCCCCTGATTCCCTCTATTCTCCTGGTATCTCGCCCTGTCTCTTCCGCTATCTCTATTTTTCCGCCTTCTCCCAAAATTCTGAGTGTTTCTCGGTCGATTGTACTCCACCCGCATCCACCCTGGACCTTCCACTTCCATTCGGGCTTCCTCCTCTCGGGAACATGAGTCCATCAGTTCCTGTGCACACTCAACGAAGTATCGCTCCCTCGGTAGGCCTTCCTTTTTTCCCAGTTCTTTAGCTAACTTTAATATGCCCGATAGAAACTGCATCCGGCCCTCTACTTGATCTGCCGCCATCATTTCGCTTAACTTGTCCGCAATACGATTGTACCTCGCTAATAGCTCGCCAGCATAATGTCCACTTGACTGCTTAGGCCTCTTCGTCTCCCTAAACATCATGAAAATGTCTTCTTCTGGGGCCCATCGCCCTCCTCCGAATGCTTTCTTCAGCCTCGCTTTGACTACGTCCCAGGGTGTCTCCTCGTCTGCCTGGATCTGATTAAGAATGCTGCGTTTCACCCTGCAGACGACCGCTGCCCTCAGTGCTTCGGCATCATCGCTATCTA
>NW_027106249.1:376016-376732 GCF_000696795.3 Halyomorpha halys | reverse complement strand
TGGTTCGTCTTCCCTTGATGGTACGCGAGAGTGACCTCTTTTTGTCGCTCCTCATCTCGCAGAGTTTCCACCATCATTGTACATCTAATGAAGGTCCTGTCCACACCTATCAGTTCCTGCCTCCAAAGTCTCTTGATCTTGTCCCGGATGACGGAATTGCCCACGTATAGGTAAAATGTTTTACCGGGTTTCGACGCATCGTTAAGTTCTCGGCATATCTGATCCTCAAGTTTCGACCATATGGTATTAATAGAGCTCTGGCCATATCTAGAGTACTCAACCTTCATCATTCCGGAAGTCCTCCTTTTCCACACGATCTGATGTTTCTTGTCGTTGACGATTTCCTCTACTTCCTCCATTTCAGATGGTCTTCCCCCGGTAGAGCTTTCGTCTCCCGATGTCTGATGTTCCGCTGCTTGGGTCTGCGTATTAGAAGTCTCTCCTTCTCCTGGCGACCATTCGCGCAGGAATTATCTCACGTCCCCTGCCGTTTTCCCATGTTCTTCATCCACCGCGTTAATAACAATAGCACGAGAGAGCCAGTCTGCCACTACGTTCTCCTTACCCGGTTTACACACGATTTCCATGTTAAATTGGCTAAGGAGCTCTTTCCAGCGGGTGACGCGCGCCGACGATTCTTTTTAGTTTTCCCACCCACTGGAGGGGCCGGTGGTCCGTGTGGACTTTAAACCTCCTCCCGAAAACGTAGGGTCTGA
>NW_027106249.1:373606-374746 GCF_000696795.3 Halyomorpha halys | reverse complement strand
AACGCTTGATGTTGTTTTCCATGGTAGGCGTTATTCTGATGATAGGCAGACCGCCCTGCTTCCCTTTGATGCTGTAGTTCACTAATATGCGGCCGCCTCTCTGCTGATACTCTCCTCACATGTCGTCCTGGCTTCTCCTCCTCTCAGACGCCCGCCTCCATCCCTGTCTGGGATCTCTCCGTGTGTCCACCCGTCTAGTATGCCCTTCCTCCAACTCGGACTCTGATGCCTCGGAAGTTCCTGGCGACTCCGTGGTTGATCCTCCCGATCTTAGCACCCTGTTCTTCCTTACTCGTTGGGCATTTCATACTCATAAGTGGTGCCGAAACCCAATTATTTTGTTATTATCGGGTTTTTCTCTTCTTTTTTTCTTTTTCTTTTCTTTTTTCTCTCTCTCTGATACAATTGAACATCATGGTTGAAAACCAACCACAACCGGCAGTACAAGCGGCAAATTTCTCGGTTCCGCCTCTGGCGTCTGCGGCACCCCCGGCTCCCGCGGTTCCGAATTTTCCTCCATTACCGGAAACCACCCTGGTACAAGCGCATGCTAATATGAAGGTAAGAACAGCTACGTCCCAGGATATCAGGAAGGCTATTTCCGACCTAGAGCGGTTTTCTAGAGAAGTTGGTGAATTCAATCACTTTATTAAAGGGGGCGACAACATTATCGAAAGGATGGAGTCAAAGGTCAATAATGATCTGCTAGACAGAAATGACGATATCTCACTGAAAGCGGCCTCGCGTTTGCAGAATCGAAAGAAATATCCTCAACCACATTCAAGCCGACAAGGAGACGTCGTGGCCGGTAGTGAAAGAGCGATTGAAGAAGACCTATGGGGGAGGCATGTGGACTCCCGAAGAAGATATTATTTACATGTTTATGGAGAAAAAGAAACATGGTCAATCAAATGGAGAGTATGCAGCGGCGCAGTTGGCACAGTTCAATATCGTAACGGAGAAGATGAGAGAAACGGAAGGAGCTGATGTCGTCTGCTGGAAAATGAATTTCCTTGATACCGTCATGAAGGAGACGAATAAGAGAGAGGGACTACCGCGCGATCGCACATTCTTGGAATGCGCTTAAGATATGATTGACGCCAGCGCCAGGGAGGAACTTATAATATACTTATTCCTATT
>NW_027106249.1:370301-370879 GCF_000696795.3 Halyomorpha halys | reverse complement strand
ATACTTAACTGGTGCCGAAACCCGGGAACTTTGGATACAGGATTAATTTTTAGTCTAAAAGAAATTTTTTGTTTCATTGTTCTCTTTGAATTATGACCAGTAACGGATTAGTGAGAAAAGCAGTTCTGAATCTTGAGAATATCAACCAAAACAACCAACCTCAAGCTGCAGTCAACCAAACTCAAGATGCAGTCAACCAAGCTTTAGCAGCTGCCAACCCACCTCCGCAGGTGATTTCACCACTACCAGAACTCTCTTTAGCGCAATTTCATGCCACGACGCTAAAGCACTGAAAGCAGCGGTAGTCTGCCGAGTAAAAAGAAGTATCCATAGTCAGATTCAGGCAGATGAAGAGACCTCCTGGAAGGTCATCAAAGAAAGATTAAAGAAGGCATTTGCAGGAGGAAGGTGGACCCCAGAGGAGGATATATTCATGATGTTCAGAGAAATGAAAAAACTGAGACAGTCTAATGGTCAGTATGCCGCAGAACTCCTGGTACGCTCCAACAGAATTCAAGACAAATTCAGCGAGATGTTGGAGACGATCCAAGTACAGGGTCGAATGCAATTCCTATCCA
>NW_027106249.1:366270-368403 GCF_000696795.3 Halyomorpha halys | reverse complement strand
ATAATAGAGATTGCAGGGGTGAGGTGTCTGGTAGACACTGGTAGTTCCAGTACAATCATGAGCCAAGAGGCTGTGGAGAAGTTGTGTAGTGGAGAGAGAGCACACCGGATTCAAGTATGTCAGTGTAGGTTAATCATCTTAGGTGGCCCGTGTGAGGTTGAAGGAGAGGCGGAAATAAGCTTAAACCATTACGGATTTAGTAAGGGCATCTTGAAAGTACACATTGTAAAGACCATGCCGAGAGAATATAAAGTGTTTTCGGGGTGTGACCTGCTAAGGAAGGTGGGTGCTTGGATTAAGAATAGCAAGGGAAAATGGAAGATTAAGATAGGAGGTAAAACCTACGAATGTTGTCAACAACAAAGGAATGAGGGTGCACGAATTGGGGCAATCAATCAAGCTGATGACTGGAGACAGCGAATCAAGAGGGAATACCAGGGTATTTTTTTAACAGAAGGGGATATCCTCGGAGCAACCGAGAAGACTGCCCATGAGATCCTACTGAAGAAGGAGAGGATAACATATGTAAAGGAAAGGAGATACCCACAGGCACTACGTCACCACATCCGGGAGGAACTCGAAAGTTTAAAACGACAGGGAATCATTATTGATAGTACATCCCCATACAATAGTCCATTATGGGTGGTTAAACAAATGAGTGCGCCAGGTGAAACTACTGAAAAGTACAGAGTGGTGATAGATTACAGGAAATTGAACGAGAACACCTTTGACGAAAAGTATCCTATCCCCAGATTTGAAGACATTATAGACAGGCTGGGCGGGGCGACGGTATTCAGCACACTGGATTTGAAGGCTGGATATCATCAAATTAAGATGCACCCTAATGATCAACATAAGACGGCATTCACTTTTGAAAGTGGTCACTATGAGTTTACAAGGATGCCGTTTGGCCTCAAAAATGCCCCCATAACCTTTCAGCGCCTGATGGACGAGTTTCTGAGAGGAATTGACGAATCTGTTTGTCAGGTTTTCATGGATGACCTCCTTGTGTTTTATAAGAACGAGATTGAACACGTGCGACACCTGGAAAGCGTTTTCCAGAGAATAAGACATTTTGGGGGCAGATTGTCGGGGGAAAAGTCGGCGCCGGGGCAGGAACAAATAAAGTTTCTGGGTCACACAATTTCTAAGGAGGGAGTCAATCAGACCCAGATAAAGTTTCAGCAATCCAGAATATTGCAGTACCTAGTGACATAAAAGGAATTCGTAGGTTGTTGGGAATTCTCAATTATTACAGGAGATTTATTCCAGAAATAGCGGAGTATCTCGTTCCACTCAACAACCTACTCAAGATAGCTAGGAAGATGATCGTCACCCCGATGATGGAGGACAATATCAGAAGGTGCATAGAGAGGTTGCAGCAAGAGCCAGTACTAGTTTTTCCAGATTTTAATCGGAAATTCACGATTACCACAGATGCGAGTGAGTATGCGCTAGCAGCGGTGCTGTCTCAGGAGGGCGATGGGGGAGAGCGCCTAGTGGCGTTTGCCAGCAGGCGCCTTACGGAGACGGAAAGTAGATACAGCGCAATGGAGTGAGAACTCTTGGGAATAGTGTGTGCCGTCGATCACTTTAGACCATATGTGTTCGGCAGAGGGTTCAAGATACATACTGACCATAGACCACTCCAGTGGGTGGGAAAACTAAAGGAATCATCAACTAGGCTAACTCGCTGGAAGGAGCTTCTAGCACAATATAACATAGAGGTTATATAAAAACGTTTAAGTTATATATGGACGCCCAGAGATGAAGACCAGGATGAAGCGTAAGAAGATGGTAGGGAAGAATCTTCGAATAACGAGAGTTTGGCTGAACAAAGATCAGGGGATATAGAGGAAATAATCAATGACAAGAAAAGACAAATTATTTGGAAGACAAACACCACCGGAGTGACCAAAATTAAACATAGTGAGTAGAAGTAAAATAACGACAATCTGGTCGGAACCAGACGTGAAGAATGACCAGATCTGTAGAATTTTGAAGAATTCTTCGAAGGGTGGAGAAAAACATCACCTGTATGTTGGCAACGAAACCGTTTGGGAGAAGATCAAAGCGGCTATGGCGTGATGAACAGATTGGAATGGACAGGACATACATCCGTTGTAAATTGAT
>NW_027106249.1:360724-364510 GCF_000696795.3 Halyomorpha halys | reverse complement strand
AATAACGCACATAAGCTCAACTAAGATACTGGTTTATTCTCCTGTGTAATCCTATGTATAAACAATCTGGATTGTTTACATGGGGAGTTTAGGTATTAAGAGTCATAATACCTATGCTCAGTTTATAACTCCCCCCTGTCAGTTTACGAACAATTCCTCGTAAACTCCAAAAAAATAAAATAAAAATTTCACAAATAACAGAAAATAAAATACCCTTCTATATGTTACAAAAGAAAAACTACATAAACACACTTTGACAAAAACTTAACATAACATTTACTAATAACATAATTTGTTTATCTACATACTAAAATTATTTACACTTGTCGTCTACTTACACTTCTCCATATTTGCACTCTGATACTACGACAACGTTAAATAAAACAAAAAATACGGAAATCTGTATACCTGAGATTAGGGAGGAGGCACTCCAGGTGTCTCCGGAGCTCTTATTGCTGGGAACCTTAATTGTTTTACATGAACCGTCCGCTTCTTTCTCGGTTCTTGTACACTCTCGATGGTTACCACCTTATGTTCCCGAATTGTTATCACCCGGAATGGCCCCTCAACGCGCCGAAATTCCTTGCTCCTATTGGGCCCTAAACGGCGGTACACAACAGTCCCAATTTTAATGTCCCCCATCACATCGCGAAGGTTCAAATTTTGTCTTTCCACTCGCCGACGTTTCTCCCTCTCTATTCGCCCTCTTGCTTTTCCCCACAACTTACGCATAACCATCCCGTGATTTACAATTTCCCCAGTCGCCTCCGCCGTGTCCATATAGTTTCTACGCCTCCCTTGCAGGCCAAAGAGAACTTCAAACGGTGAAAACCCCGTAGTGGTATGGATGGAGTGATTATACGCGGCTATCACCCTTACCATTGCCTCATCCGGCTCCAGCCCGTTGTCAGCATGATAAACCCGCAGATGATCACTCAGGGTACTATGGAGTCTTTCTATACCCCTCTACTGTCCAGGAGTGTTAATGTGCCAATCAACTTCTAGAGTCTTCATCTCTCCCCTGATTGTGGCATTATCGAACTCTCGGCCCCCGTCGGAAGAAATCCGCCTTGGGACCCGATAAAATTGGAACCATGTCCAAAGCGCGCCTATTACTGCCTCCGAAGTCCTCCTATCTTGGGCCAGATGTGCCATGGCCACTTTACTAAAGAGGTCGATGACAGTTATCCACTTGAACCCTGTCCATGTAACAGAGTCGATCTGGATGTCGCTAAGCGGTTCCAATGCAGTGGGTGTCTCCTCTTGCACGGCCTTAGGCTGGTGGCGGTCGTACTTTGTACTAAGGCATATGTTGCAAGCTCCTATAACTTCCTGGACCATCTTCTTCATACCCCACCAAAAGCCTTGGAGCTCCTTCCAGCGAGTGATGCGCGCAGAAGACTGCTTCAGTTTCCCTATCCACTGAAGAGGTCGGTGGTCGGTATGGATTCTAAATCTCCTCCCAAACACATACGGTTGGAAGTGCTCCACCGCCCACACAATCCCTAATAGTTCGCGCTCTAGGGCTCTGTAACGCGATTCTGCGTCAGTCAACTTCCTGCTTCTGTATGCCACTGGACGTTCTCCCTTCTCACTATCCTGCGAAAGCACTCCCCCCCAACGCGTATTCACTGGCATCCGTCGTGATCGTGAACTGCTTGCTGAAATCTGGGAACGCCAGTAACGGTTCTCGTTGTAGCTGCTCCACAAAACGCTTGATGTTGTTTTCCATGGTAGGCGTTATTACTATTTTGCTACCCTTTTTTAAGAGGTTGTTCTGGGGGATCAACTGCTCCGCCATCTCAGGCACAAAGCAACTGTAGTAATTAAGGGCCCCCTACAGCCGCCTGATCTTCTTAATATCTCTAGGGACTGCCATTCGTTGAAGTTCCTCCACTTTGTGGACATCGGGTTTAATGCCGTCCTTCGAGATGACATGTCCCAGGAAGCCGATCACCTTCTGACCAAACGACGATTTTTCTCGGGATAATTTGAGTCCGAACTGTCTAATCCTGTTAAATATGGTCTCCAAATGTGCCCTGTGTTCCCTCTCCGATTTACTGAAAACCAGTAAATCGTCCATGTACACTTGACACATGGACTCATCTACACCCCTAAGAAATTCGTCCATAAGTCTCTGAAAAGTGATGGGGGCATTCTTCAGTCCAAACGGCATTCGCGTGAACTAGTAGTGGCCACGTTCGAACCTGAATGCCGTTTTTGGTTGGTCTCTTGGATGCATCCTTATCTGATGATACCCAGCCTTGAAATCCAGAGTACTAAATATCGTTGATCCACCCAACCTATCCAGTATATCGTCCAACCGAAGAATAGGATACCACTCGTCCACCGTATTCTCGTTTAATTTTCGATAGTCGATGACTGCTCGGTACTTCTCCTTTTGCTCCCGCTACTGCTTTCTTTTTCACCGCCCATAAGGGGCTGTTGTAGGGCGAAGTGCTACTGACAGTAATGCCTTGTTTCCTAAAATTTTCGATCTCCTCCCGTATATACTCACGTAAAGCCTGTGGGTATCGACGTTCCTTCACGTAGGTTACCTTTTCTCGCTTTAACTCTATTTCGTGCACGTCTCCCCCGTTGCCGACAACATCTCCCCCTCTTTAAAGAAGATATCCTTAACTCCCGCATGATACCTTGTCTCCAATTTCCTTCACTACTAATTACACCCACCCGTACGCTACTATCCTTTCCTAGTCCCTGAAACGGAAATGTGTAACCTCCTATTCTAATATCCCATCGCCCTGCCGTATTCTTAACTCTCGCGCCCACTTTACCCAACAAATCACATCCTATAATTGCCTTATATTCCAAAGGCGTTTCATTGACCACATGTACCATAATCGACTCGGGTAACCCCCACCAACTCAGCCCCATACTTGCCTCCTCTTCGACGCTATAGGGCCCACCCAGGGGATTAACTCACACTTACATACCTTCACCTGGGGTGCCTCCTCTCCACCTCTCAGCCTCTGCAACGCTCCACTACACAAGATGGTGTTTGGACTCCCGGTTTCGATAAGGCACCTCACACCTCCCACGCAGATGATAGGCAGACCGCCACGCTTTCCTTCAATCTTTTTGAGTAACTATATCGGAAACATGAGGTCTGTTACAACGATCCCACATTCAACGGCTTGTAAGAACTGGTTTTTGAAATAAAGAATCCGACAACGACAAAAAAACACCAATGTTTTGAAAAATCGTTACTTAAAATGCATTATCCAAAATACATCGATGTTTAGAACAACTATATCAGAAACATGAGGTCTGTTACAACGATCCCACATTCTACGGCCTGTATAAGTGGTTTATGAAATAAAGAATCCGACAACAACTAAAAAACATCCATGTGATGAAATATCGTTGCTTAAAATTCATTATCCAAAATACATCGATATTTTTGAGCAACTATATCAAAAACATGAGGTCTGTTTCAACGATACCACATTCTACGACTTGGAAGAAATGGTTTTTGAAGTAAAGAATCCGAGAACAACTAAAAAAACATGGATGTGATGAAATATCGTTGCTTACCATATAATATCTAAAATACATCAATGTTTTTAACAACTATTTCAGAAACATGAGGTCTGTTCGAATGATCCCACATTCTACGGCCTTTAGGAAGTGGATTTTGAAATATAGAATCCGACAACAGCTAAAAAACATCGATGTGATGAAATATAGTTGCTTAAAATACAATATCCAAAATACATCGATGTATAGAACAACTATATCAGAAACATGAGGTCTGTTCCAGAGATC
>NW_027106249.1:359546-360006 GCF_000696795.3 Halyomorpha halys | reverse complement strand
TTTAGAACAACTATATCAGAAACATAAGGTCTGTTTCAACGATCCCGCATTCTACGGCCTTTAAGAAGTGGTTTTTGAAATAAAGAATCCGCCAACAACTTAAAAACATCGATGTGATGAAGTATCGTTGCTTACAATACATTATCTAAAATACATCGATGTTTTTGAATAACTATATCAGAAACATGAAGTCTGTTCCAACGATCCAACATTGTACGGCCTGTAAGAAGTGGTTTTTGAAATAAAGAATCCGACAACGACTAAAAAAACACCAATGTTTCGAAATATTGTTGCTTAAAATACATTATCCAAAATATATCGATGTTTTTGAGCAACTATATCAGAAACATGAGGTATGTTCCACGATCCCACATTCTACGGCTTGAAAGAAGTGGTTTTTGAAATAAAGAATCCGACAACGACAAAAAAAAACACCAATGTTTTGAATTATCGTTGCTTA
>NW_027106249.1:358125-358772 GCF_000696795.3 Halyomorpha halys | reverse complement strand
AAATAAAGAATCCGACAACAACTAAAAAACATCCATGTGATGAAATATTGTTGCTTAAAATTCATTATCCAAAATACTTCGATATTTTTGTGCAACTATATCAAAAACATGAGGTTTGTTCCAACGATACCACATTCTACGACTTGTAAGAAATGGTTTTTGAAATAAAGAATCCGAGAACGACTAAAAAAACACCAATGTTTTGAAATATCTTTGCTTACAATAAATTATCTAAAATACATCGATGTTTTTGAATAACTATATCAGAAACATGAAGTCTGTTCCAACGATCCCACATTCTACGGCCTGTAAGAAGTGGTTTTTGAAATAAAGAATCCGACAACGACTAAAAAACATCGATGTGATAGTTTCTATTGTAACAATATTATGTTCCCTAATAATAATCACCTTGAATGGACCCTCGTATCGCTGAATCTCTTTAACCCTGTTTGATCTCAACTTCCAATACACGATCGTCCCGATTTTGATTGCTCCCATCCTATCTGTGACCTTTAAATTCTCCCGAGTTACCCTCCTGAATTTTTCCTTTTCCATTCTTCCCCGGGCCTTTTCCCATAACTTTCTTCGACCAACATGGTTGTTGTGTATTTCTTCTCCGTTTGCTGCCGTGCACTTATAGTCCCGCT
>NW_027106249.1:355697-356335 GCF_000696795.3 Halyomorpha halys | reverse complement strand
TTATGTTGATCCTTAGGGTGCATTTTGATCTGATGATATCCGGCCTTCAAGTCCAATGTGCTGAATACCGTTGACCCACTCAGCCTGTCCAAAATATCTTCAAATCTGGGGATCGGATAATTCTCGTCTATAGTATTCTCGTTGAGCTTCTTATAATCAATCACTACCCTGCACTTTTCGTTAATTTCACCAGGCACGCTGTTCTTTTTTATCGCCCACAATGGACTATTGTACGGGGATGTACTATCGATAATTATTCCCTGGCGTTTTAAACTTTGAAGCTCTTCCCTGATGTGGTGACGTAGCCCCTGCGGGTATCTCCTCTCATTACATAAGTGACCTTGTATTGTTTCAGTGTGATCTCATGTACCGTCTTCCCAGTTGCCCCGAGTATGTCTCCTTCTTTAAAAAAAAATATCTTCATATTCCCTCTTAAGCCTCTGCCCCCAGTTCTCGGGCTGATTAATTGCTCCGACCCGTGTGCCCTCAGTTTTCTCCTGTTGATGACATTTGTAGGTTTTACATCCTATCCTAATCTTCCATTTTCCCTTGCTATTTTTAATCCAAGCACCCACCTTCCCTAACAGGTCACATCCCACAATTACTTTATATGCTCTCGGCATGGTCTTTACAATATG
>NW_027106249.1:351840-352234 GCF_000696795.3 Halyomorpha halys | reverse complement strand
TTAAAGTAACTATTACTCCGGTATTTAAAGTCCCGGGTTTCGGCACCAGTTAAGTATTGGTGGAAACAAAATGTCAAAAAAGAGAAGAAGGAATAAGATCTAACACACTTGAACTGCTGTAAAACACTGGCTTTATTGTGTTCACTACATCTCTTATTTACCCTCGATCAGCTAATCCCCTCAGTCAGTTGACATCGAAATAACAGCTGACTCAGACCGTAACTTATATATATTTATCTTTTACTCAAGTGAAACTAAAAACAATAGGAGAGAGAGGAGTGCGAAATGAAACCCTTGAAGTGCTGTCAAAGACTGATCTATTTGCGGAGCCTGTCCGTCTATATATGTACAATCGGTCAGCTGTTCTCGATCAGCTGATATGGACCTGTCAGCT
>NW_027106249.1:346062-349840 GCF_000696795.3 Halyomorpha halys | reverse complement strand
ATCACAACCAATGATTATCTGGTAGTCTCGGGGCATTTTTCCCATTACATAGACTGTTACTTTCTCTCCCTCAACACCCCAGTTACTCAATTCCATTTCAGTTTCCTCTTCAATGCTGCAGGGCCCACCCAGAGTGATCAACTGACAATTACATACTCTGACTTGTAGTTTCCTCTCTCCATCACTCAATCTGTAAAGGGCCTCTTGGCAGACGATTGTGTTTGAGCTCCCAGTGTCTACCAGTCAGCTTACTCCTCTCTTCCCACGTATAATAGGCAGACCGCCGTGCTCTCCTCTCACATGATCGTTCTCTAACGTGCGGCCGCCTCTCTGTGAGCACACTCCTCAAAACTCTCCTTTTCTTTTAGCAGTTTCTTCGGTTCTTCTCCAAGTCCTCTTTTCTTGCTGACCATTCTCTCCCCCACAGTCTTCTGCTTCATTTTCTGTCTCCGAGGTCTCGGACAGTTCTGTGGCTTCACTTGCGGATCCATTCGTCCTTCGCGAGATTTTCTTTCTCCGTAATCTCTGTTCGTTTATCTCCATGGGTTCATGCTGATTCTGCTCTTTCCGGCGATACATGTAGGGACACTGTCGGGCTATATGTCCCTCTGCCCCACATTCAAAACATCTCGCGGGCAATGCGCCACTAGATGCCCAAACTTCCCGCAACCATGACACTTGCGGTCCTCCCACCGACCGTTGTTTCTGGGCCTCGCCTGGAACGCTCTATTTTCCTGGTTAATATTACTCTCTCTCCTAGCATCTCTGTGCTCTCTCCTTCTCCAAGGTTTAGGATTGTTTCTCGGCCTCTGATATTCTATCCGGGTCCACTCCGACTCTTCTACTTCCATTCGGGCCTCCACCTCCCTAGCGCTTGTCTCTATAAGATCTTGAGCACATTCCACTAACGAGCGGTCACTCGGCATTCCTTCCTTCTTCCCCAGTTCTTTTGCCAGCTGAATCTTCAGTACCGTGAATAGGAATTGCATTCGACCCTGTACTTGGATCGTCTCAAACATCTCGCTGAATTTGTCTTGAATTCTGTTATAGCGTGCCAGGAGTTCTACGGCATACTGACAGTTAGTCTGTCATGTTTTTTTCGTTTCTCTGAACATCATGAATATATCCTCCTCTGGGGTCCACCGTCCTCCTCCGAATGCCTTCTTTAATCTTTCTTTGACGACCTTCCAGGAGGTCTCTTCATCTGCCTGGATCTGATTAAGAATACTTCTCTTCACCCGGCAGACTACCGCTGCTTTCAGTGCTTTTGCATCCTCGCTGTCTAGTAGATCCTCCGACATCTTCGCTTCTATTCGCCTCATCAGGCGATCGCCACCTTTTAAAAAATGATTTAATTCCCAGGTCTCTCCGTTGAATTTGTCTAGGTCCGATACCGCCTTTCTCAGGTCCTGGGCAGTTGCCATACGGACCTTGATCCATTCTAGCGTCGTGGCATGATATTGCGCTAAAGAGACTTCTGGTAATGGTTGCATCACCTGCGAAGTTGGGTTGGCAGCTGCTAAAGCTTGGTTGACTGCAGCTTGAGGTTGGTTGTTTTGGTTCATATTCTCTAGACTCAGAACTGCTTTTCTCACTTATCCGTTACTGGTCATAATTCAAAGAGAACTATGAAAAAAAAAATTTCTTTTAGACTGAAAATTTTTCCGGTATCTAAAGTTCCGGGGTTTCGGCACTAGTTATCTATTACTCAAGTGAAACTAAAAATAATAGGAGAGAGAGGAGTGCGAAATGAAACGCTTGAAGTGCTGTCAAAGTCTGATCTATTTGTGTAGCCTGTCCGTCTATATAAATATACAATCGGTCAGCTGTTCTCGATCAGCTGATATGGACCTGTCAGCTGACAGTCCGTAACTTTATATATATATATAGTATAGGTATATAAGTTAATACTCACACTGTAATTCGGATATAAGCCACTTACTATTTTTAGTGAATTTATTTTTTCAGTTTTTTAGACACTACTTGCATATTGTATATTATACATATCTTCTTACATAAATGATATTATATTCCATCTTTCACTGTTTTCAATCTACTACCATCTAACTCCATGATTATCAATTAATTAAAAATTTTTTTTTACTATTCAATTATCAGTTATCAATTTTTTATCATTTATGATTCAATTCATTATTTTGTATAATTCTAAATTTGTTTGTATACTATTCCTTTTCAATTGTATGTTCCTATAAATGTTGTTGTTATCTCTTTTATTCTATAGCCCTGATGAAGACCTGAAACTCAGGTCGAAACGTCGGCATAAAATAAATAAATATGGTTTTGTTTATTTATGTTGTTCTTTGCTGACCGCACCCCCCGACAAACTTCTCCAATTAATAAGAAACAGTTATGGTACTTTTCATTTCCGTAAATTACTTATATCGAAAAATTTGCAATTTAAAAGTGTAAAATGCGCTCCCATAGCCACAAAATCAAAATGTACATTATTATAAAAAACAAACAGTTAATTTTAGAACTTGTACCTCTAACTCCATGTTCTTACGTTCTCAAGTTTCTAATTTCTTCCTCTTTGGAACATAATAATTTTGCTCTTACTGTTATTCCGCTCAAATTTGTCTGTCCTCAATTTCTTGAACTCCAATTGGATGATGTTGATATATAACTGCAGTAAAATGTTGGTGAGATCAATTTCTGGATCACGAGTTATATCTTCTAAGTATTTATCAAGAGAATCCCGTTTTATGAATAAAATCCTGTCGCAAAATGCTCCGAAAAAGTAATTTTATGTTTTTATTTTTTATTAGTGCCACATCTGACATATTAATTTAATTTGTGTTTGATGTATTCTTTAGTTTGTACCTTCGACTGTTGTTCCTTTTGGTAAGCTTACTAGCTTGGGGATAATTTATAGAGAGACCACAGTAGAGAAAGAAACCCTTTTTTTACAGTAATATCTTTGTAACAGGTTCATTTCATAATAAAACTATAACTTTTTATTGTTACATATGCCACTGTTCATAGATAGCAGCAATTTTCCGATTTTCCGAAAATGAAAGCCTTGTAAAATTATCGATTATGTTGAACATTTAAATTTTATATGAGTCATATAACAAAATACCATGACCATTGTGTTCTATGCAATTAGCTTATCCTTTAGTAGATGCTTCTTCTGTTTAAGTGTAATAATAAGATTGGAAAAAGAAAAACCACTGCAGAATAAGTTAATTGCATGGGACAGGATGATCATTTTGCTACATGAAACAGACATGCTAATTATTAAAGAAGATGATAGTTATTGGACAAGGTTATTTTTTTGAAGATTAAATGATTTAAACTATAATGGTGATATTGGAAAATGAATGGTTAATGTCTGAAAAGCTTTCCAATTAGTGCTTTAATGTGTATGAAGTAATAGAGTTTTTTTCATTTTCTAAAAATTGCTATATTGATGACTTCATAACTCTTAAGAAGATATTTTATGCTATTATTTTTGAATCCTATTGTTTAACTTATATGCATTATTGAAGTATACCTAAATATACTATGTTATAGTGGTGTCAGTTTTAACCTGCAGTATTATTACTACTTTAAATGGATTATGATTGTACAACTAAGCTCACTCAAGTGGAATAACCACTGATTTTTTTCAGTTGAGGTCAGGATCATAATTTGCTTGAGTACTGATCACTTTATTGTGTTCGATTATAGTCTCAACTACACACCCACTCACCCGTTGAAGAAGTGCTTTAGAACTAGTACCTAAAAGAGATTTAAAATAAATAAATAAATAAATATA
>NW_027106249.1:342661-345687 GCF_000696795.3 Halyomorpha halys | reverse complement strand
AAATGCTACAGGAATAAGACCCTTGCTCTTTTTAATTGATTCTGAGAAATTCTCGATGTAATTCTGTGTGAAAATTTATTTTTGCCACTGCTTTTAATTTTTGTTCAAAGATGAAAATATAGAATTTTTACACACTATTTATGATAAATGATAAATTTCACCTTTAAGTTTCTTGCGTTTCTTGAATTTTACATAGTTGCTGTGAAAAATGTATTTACAATTGAACAAATAATTTGAGGAAATACATAATTCAGGACAAAATATCGAAAAATGTATAAAAAATAACAAATATTTCAGAAAATGTTTGAAATAAAAATGGCTTCTATTGGCAAGAAATGTCTTGAAACATCATTAGTTAGTAATGAATCGAAGATATCATGGTCAGGTAAAAATATGTAAAAACATAAAAATCCTATCCCTAGTTATCATTGTCTATTTGTTTGACATATCTTTTATCAAAAAGTTGAATTTAGTGGAGGTATCAGTCCTAGTTTTTCAATAGGAATCAAACTGCTTAAATGAAAATGATGCACCATGTTTTAACATTCTATCACACCAATATAGTAGTCTTGTTTGTCAAGTAGATCATCCAAGTCTTCAAAATTGTTCTCTATAACCACCACTACTACACTCGTGGAAATAGCAAATAGATTCTGAATTTCAAGTAAATTTACTAAATACTGTAATTAAGCAATGTCGCCAGTATCCCTATTCTCTTACCTCTACTTTCCCTTGCATCAACATGCTGTTAAGATGTTACAAGATTCAATTCTTATGATATTATAAACTTTAGGAACACCCTTAACTCTCAACTATTCTTTTAACTTTGACCAAACATTAATCTTTGCTACAGTCCCCAACCATAGAAAACGGTTTATTTCGGAATCCATACATTTTCATTTGCAATCCGAATCGATCAATTATAAAGTTGGTAAATACTGTATCTCTCTTACCTATCTACGTTTCCTAGCCTTATTAAACCCTAATATTTTTTTTTTCTGTTAGTTCTGTATTTTAGATGTAAAATTACTTATTATCCTCGTATATCTTTAAACTGTACTTTATATTTATCTCTTATTTTCGCCTTATATTTAAATTTATTGCATTATAATTACTGTTCTTTTATGATGTAATATGTAAAACACCTTTGTACCTGTCTTCAAGTGTGTGTCTTTTCTTTTTCTTTACTGGATCATCTTTATTATATCTATTGTTTTAATTTTATTTCATTTATTTTTTTTTATGTATGTTGTCTTCATTGTAATGGATGTACAAATAAGTTTCCACCTTTTGTTATAAGATGGCTAGTTTCTACCAGAAAGTTTCATTGAAATTGTTTCCAGTAAAACATAATATTGTTCATTTAGTCATCTGGTAACAACATAATCTTAAAGTATGAGTGACTCCGTATCAGCATCACATGTGTTTTTTCTTTTGAAAGTGTCAAATTTTGTGCCATGTAAGCATAATTTATGGGACATTTGGATATATTTATTTAATTTGAAGAAGTCTGCATCAGAGGCGCATTGATTGCTTGTAGAAGGATATAGTAAGGCTGCTTTAAGTGAGAAAAGGTTTCAAAAGTTTAAAAATGGTGAGTTTGACAAGGAAGAGAAAGAATGCAATGAAAGGCCAAAAGTATACAAAGACACTAAATTGGTGGTATTATTGGTAGAAGATTCACCCCCAAATGCAAAAATAATATAGATTTAATTTACAAGTGACTCAAAAAGCAATTCACAATGTTTAAAATTTTGGAAGTGATTTAAAACCAAGGAAATTAACTTCCATATAAACTGAAGCCATTAGACATGGAACACTGGTTTTGCATGAGCGAAATGCTGCTTGCCATGCATAACAAAAAAAGTTTTTTTTTTTACATCGTATAGTCATTGGTGAAGAAAAATAAATTCAATACAATGAACCAAAGAAGAGAAAATCTTGGGGATCACCTGACCACAGTAATCCCTTGAATCATTAATGACTACATCGACAGCCAAACCGAATATTCAAAGAAAAAACTCATGTTATGTATTTGGTGGGATCAGCTGGGTGTTATGTTTTATGAGTTGATCAAACTGAGTGTAGATCTCTACCAAACACAATAAGATTGAGCCAAACACTCCAGGAAAAAAGCGCTGTTACTACACCAGTGATGACAAAATTATTCTCTTACATGATAATGCTTGCCTGCATGTTGAGGCGCTGGTCAAAACCTATATGGAAATACTTAATTGGGATGTCTTACCCCACCTGCCGTATTCACTAGGCATTGCCGTTCCGATTATCTCTTGTTCCGGTTAATCGTCCGTTAAAAAACCGTTGATGGTTTTTTAACCATCATATCTTCCCACTCCTGTGTCTGCCTCTCATTCACCTTCCCCATTCCGTGGCTTTCTTCCTTCATGAAAGGTGTGTGTTGTTCATTGTTCTTCATTTTGCTTTTTTCTTGACCTTTATTTATTTTTATCTTATTTCCTTAATTTGAATTATATTTCTCTTATGTTTGCTTTTTGTTTGTTGTTACTTCCCATATTCATTTTATTTCTAATATTTTGCTGTATTTCTTTTTTATTTATAATTATTTCTGTACATCTTATTTTTATTTTCTTTAATATACTTCGTTCATTTATATATATTTTTCACATATTGTTTTATATCATTTGTTAGCCCCACCTTCGTTTACTTTATATTTCATGTCATCTTAATCTCTTCCACTGTTAACATATTTTTAGTTGTTTGTATGTTTTATTAGCCCTGATAAAGCCCTGCAAAGTGGGGTAAAACACTCGCTCCTAGTAAATAGTTTTGTACTATTTAAGTTTCTTTTTTACCACACCAAATCCATCTTCCTTTTTTTGATTACACATGAGAAATAAAAAATCTTCCAATATTTATTTATTTGTTCTTAAATGATATTGTACAACAAATTTTTGTGATTTTTTTATTTAATTCAATTAAAATTGGCTGTAACATTGACTATCTCATCATGAGAAAGGTCTCTATTCAGACAAAAAAAACTATGT
>NW_027106249.1:341602-341916 GCF_000696795.3 Halyomorpha halys | reverse complement strand
GGAACTTCTCCTTGAGGAAAGGGATACATTTATCGTAGATTTCCTTCTTTTCTCACAGTGGGATCCAGAATGATTGCCGACTTCCCCTTCTTAGGAAAAGCAACTATATCCACATATCTTGTGGATCCATCCGTATTTACACAGTAGACCTCGTCAAAGCAGGCAAAATGTCTTTCTTTTAGGAGCTTCATTAACTCGTATTTCACTCTATGATGTCGGCGTGTTATGAGGAGGGAGTTGTTGGGCCATTTTCCCAGCACATGTGCTGGTGTTTTCGGCTCTCTGTTGCATTTGCGACAGAGGGACCCAACTTC
>NW_027106249.1:331642-340442 GCF_000696795.3 Halyomorpha halys | reverse complement strand
TACATTTATTTTGATGTTGTTTGTTGTAAGGAGAGCTGAAATCACATTTCTAAGATCCGGCGACACACCCCTCGCTTTCAGTGAGCTCACAATATGATCATGGCCAACATTGTCAAAAGCACCAACAACGTCGAGAAATACCACCACGGAATTACTTTTCTTACTGCTTGCATCTTTCAAAATCGCATCGATAATTCTCGCGAAGACGAGCGCTCCCAGAAAGCCCTTTATAAAACCCCTTTGATTTCTGTGGAAGGGACCTGTTTTCTAAGTTCATAGTCAAGCACCTTTTCAATAATTCGGCGCACGATCGAATATATTGTAATCGGCCTCCAGGATGATATATTATTTGCATCTCCTTTGCCTTTATATATCAAAATCGTGCGCCCCCACCTAAGTGGTTCTGGTACATAGTTAAATTTAATTATCGGAACCATTCTTTACTTAAAATCAGGCTGATACAGGTATTTTTCCATATCCTCTTTCAACTCATTAGACTCTTCATCCCAAGACAACTCCTGTTCGTCCTTTCCGTCATTCTTTATTCCTTTCCCCTAATCATTAGCTAAAATGTCTTCAACTGTATCAGGAATACATTCCCCACGATACCACAAAGGTTTTAAAATGCCCTCTTCTTATTTCCATCCAAAAATTTCTGCTAACAAAGAAGGGGGATGGAAGTGAAGATTGTTCAACATTGCTGTGATGAATTGACATTTTTTTATTTTTTTAAAGGAACCCTCTAGCAAGGAAAAATTGAAGATCCTTCCATACCATTTTGCTGACATATATTTTCTTTACAGAAAACTAATTAAAACCTACTTTGTTGTATATTTGACTATTTTTAATTTAATTTTTAAGAGATATCTGTACATATAATAGTTCCGAAGATATAGCTGCCATAAGCAAAATGTTTTGTCCAAACAACGAGAAATCAACAGTTAGTGAATATATTTTGCAAATAACATGAAAACTAAAATTCCTATGAAAAAAATAATTACAACCTACTTTGTAATTCTTTTTACTAGCTTTAATTTGATCACTCGCAACGATTTAATTAAATGATAAAAGAACAGTTTAAAAAATATTGATTGGTAAATATTGTCATTTAAACAAACTCTTATGTACATGTTTAACAACTTAATTATATATAATTGTAATAATAATCTTTCATTTTTTATATATAATGTAATATTAATCGTTCGATAAAATTTTATTATCATCTGCATCCTGTTCTTATATTTTTTTGGTATTCTCATTTCCTTGTTCAAATAAGTAATAATAATGTTTGGTACTAAAGTAACTTCCATGTATAAGTGCAGAATTAACAATAATCAAATTATAGATTTTATCTATTAAATGACCACACACAACACTTCTAACTAGATAAAACTTGAGTCTGTTTCAACTAATTTCAGATGGGTAAAAAACGTAATTACTAAAAAAGAAGATAGAACCAAAAATAATTTGTTTTTTAGTTTTTAAAGTTAAATTTCGTATTGCAATTGCACAATGTGGTGCAGCTCAGCACAAGCTTGGCAGATAGGTTCCTTTTGTGTCAATATTGACCTTAATTTCATATGAGTCAAAAATAAGGTGTGAAATAACTGGATAAATGAACTTTTTGTTATGTTTTTGAAAAGGCAGCCATTTTCAGTTCCCCCTAAACTTGATTGGTAGACTCATTAATTTTTACTCAAAACTATATGTAGTTTACATTAATAAATCAAAAAATTGAAGTGAAATAACTTTGCTTTTTTTTCACGGGCTCTTGTACTATATCCATAAATATAATATTAAAGCTATTCTTACTGTGAACCATGCACCTTTCACCTCTTATGTCATAAGGAAATTCTCGCCAATATTTTTTGAACAATTTAATTACAAGAATTTTTATTTTTACACAATTTACAAAATATTTAATTTGTTCCTATGAAGAATAATCAGTGTTTCTTATTTGTACCCAAATACATACATTTATACTTCAAGCATCTAGTAAGGGAAGTACTATTTATTGTTCTACAAAGTAATCAATTAGTGCTATCATATTTTGCTTTTTATAATGGGTAATTTATATGTATTCGAATATCTTCTTTCATGTTTCTAACTTTACTTAATTTGAAGTTATTAAAAATTTAGTTATTTTAAAGTTCTCTTAACTTGTTTTCTTAACCCTAAGGGAGGCCAGCAATGTTTTCTTCACCATAAGGGAGGCCTACAATGTTTTCTTGTACATGAACGGTAAAAATTCATTACTGCTTATTTTATTTTTGCCTCCATCCCCTATGATCATCTTTATTTTAAAGACATTATGGTGTAATTTATTATTAGTATAGAGTATATAGCCAGAAAAAAAGCAGCATCTACTTGTCACTCAATAATAGTCAAGAAAAAATACTGGTAATTTGTATTGCAATATTGGAACTTTTTAATCATTTATTTTAAATGTGTTATTATTTTATATTTTGATGTAATTCAGTTTCAGAATATTCTGTACTAGATTTATAAAGAAAGAATTAAATGTTCATTTTAATTTATTTAATATTTCTTTATTTTATGTATTTTTTTTTTTTTTTTATAGGAACCATAAAGTTATTAATGTTTCTACACCCTCTCTGTTCCCTGAAAAAAATTCCAATAATAATAACAGAAGGCGTGTAGCTGTGTTAAACAAATTGTTTATGAAGTACATCACTGATATATTATCAACTGGGAATATTGATCCTTTGCTAATAGAATGGGGTTTCGAAATATCTAAGGTAGGTTTATGTTTTCATTCCATTCATTGCACTTTAGGATGGATGTAGGTGTAATAAATTGATCATTTATAAGATCATTCAATGTTATTCAGCTGAAGCATATATTGGGAGTACAAGTTAGTTTCAAAGGATTTTTTTTTGTGAAAACTGTGGTTTTTTTTATGTAAAAATAGGTTACAAATTAGTTAAACAAAATATTATTCATCATTAATGACTTATTTTTCCTATCTTTCATACAGCATTTGAACCCTGCATTGAAATGTTGCTATATTTGAAGGCAATCAAAGAATCAACCATTATTGGTAGTCCTCCTAAAAACGGAAGTGGTTCTTAGGCTGGCCAAAAATTATTAATCTAAACAAGTAGTAGTCAGAAGGACCAATGTCTAGAGAATATGGTGGGTAGGAAAGAATATCTTATTTTCCAAGTAGTTTTTGACTGACACTGCAACTTATGATTGAGCATAGTGCTAAAAATTACTCTGTCTCAGTAAGTGTTTGAATAGTCTGAAAAGTACTCTGCTCATATTACAACTGTTTTTCTTTTATTGCTGCCTCAGTTGTAGCTAATTACAATTCTTATGATGGTTTTATTCAGTTTTAGTAACTTATAATATACTACACCCAACTAATCTTACTAAATGCAGAGCATGGTTTCATTCATGAATACTTAGCTGTGCCATTGATGTTAGTGCAAGACTGAGCATACCTGATTTCTCTCACTTTAGGTGGTTGTGATTGTAATTTTGTTTTAATTACACTTCCAAAACCAAGTTTAGTGCAGCTTAAGAACTCAATTTAATTCAAGAAGTAGTCTGAGAGACTGGTGTTCCTTAAATGTGTCGTGGAATGATGTTCTGACAAGAAGATTAATGTTCAAGTTTTAACATGAAAGTTGTTTGGTTATGGTCTCATCTGATTATCTTTTTTTTAATTCTTTGAAACTTACTTGTACCCCTGATATTTTTTAGACGGTGATGAACCTTTTGATTTTATTTTCTAATCAAAAGTTTTACTGGATTAGTAATGTTATAATTGAGCTTATATACCTCTATAAAATTATTGATTATTTATTTTGAACTATGATTCTTAATTTCTTGAAGCTTATGAATTGTTAAACTAGGTCTAAACAATATCAACTTTGAACTATGGACCTACTGACCATCAATGAGAGGGGTTCTTGAGGTTTACTGAATTGTGGGATGTAGGCTTGAATGGCTTATGTATATCATTAGTTCTAATTTTCTCAGAATAATCAAGAATTTTTTTGAACTAAAGCTCTTCATTATCTAGAATTGAAACGTCCTACATTCATGTCTCTGAGTTGGCTCTGCATTAAGGAATAATATTGATGAAGTTAAAATATTTGTAACTTTAAGATTATTCTATGTCCATTCAAAAGTGGGTTTTGATCCCATCCCCTCAGATTGTGATAAAATTTGGTATTCATAGAACTCTCAATAAAGGTTATGGTGTATAAAACTTTTTTATTTTTTAAAAAATAAGGCTACAGCATTAAGTTGTTTTAATAATCATTAATAATTTTAATAATTAGCTGCACTAAAGCATAGCCTAATTTTCAAAATTGAAATTATTGATTTTTCCAAATACTATGGTGAGTTTATAAATACATAATTACTCACCAAATTTTCCATTTAGTGTATGGAAAATTCTTTTTTGTTGAAGGTTGCATCTACTGAATATTAGAGACTTTAAATGAATTTTCATTAAAAAAAAATTATTATTTTTAAATTAAAATGATAATGTTAATTAATTAAAAATAGAAATGAAAATAAAAAAATGTTGAAACAAAGTTTTAAACTTTGTTTTAACCACACTAGTGTTGCTTATAGAGTACAAAATACTTAAAACTAATGCCCTATATTAAACTATTTTGATTTAAAAAAGAATAGTATTATGTGTATACATATATGTATTTTCTGAATTTTGCCATTAAAAACTTGAAGGAGCAAATCATTGATGTATGTTTCCCATCCCTAAGCTTGTATGTTATCAATGGTTGAAACTCAGCCACCACCTCCAGGTTCTGACCATTACAAGTAAAGTGAATAAGGTCATTACCATAATCAATGTGGGTGACCATACTCTTAGATTGGTTAAAGATCGGCCCTTATCTCTTTTACATTACAATCTTCCCTTTCACAGCCAGCTGTATCTGATGAGAAGAATCTGCCACAAGGATTTTTTTCTATAGAATTGTTAAAACTTTGTACTATTACTATTAGTAATGTAATAATGGAGCTTATATGCTTCTATAAAAATACTGATTATTTATTCTTAACTGTGATTCTTAATTTCTTGAAGCTTATAAATTTTTATACTATGTCTAAACAAAATTAGCTTTGAACTCAGGACAAATATCATATTCCACTAGCCTACTTGTACCCTAAGTGTTCTCCATTTACATTCATTTCAAACTTCATCCATCTCTAAATTAGAAAGTGAGAAGCTCATTGTGCTGTTCTTTTTTTAACACCTTTGTAGAATGTAAACAGATGAAATGCTGGTACATTGAGTCTTATCACTCCTTTCGATTCCTGATAAATTAACTTAATGGTACTAATCAAGTTTGGAGATATCCATCTATTCTCTTATGAAGGGTAAATTTCTTGTTATAACAGTAAATTAATAGCAACCTTAAAATCCAGAGATTTAAATATGATGAAAAGGGAACCCTGATTTTTTGGCAGACCCTTGAAACAAATATTTATTCCCAATACTCGTAACTCTTACTAAATAAATAGGTTAAAATTTTTATATAATATTGTGTTATAAACCATTACGAGTTTATTTATAATTAAATAATCAACCAAATTAAATTATAATTAAAATCTTATTATTTATAAGATAAACCCTTCTTAATAGGTATAATTTTTTTTTCAATAAGGTTGCTGTTACACCAGATTTTCAAAACCTAAATGTTTATTGGTATTTGCAAACCCAAAATAATGAAAAGATTATTGATCAGCATTTGCATATAGCTGGTCCTAAACTTCGTCATGAGCTTTCGCAACTTAAATTAATGGGCTTTGTTCCAAAAATACGATTTGTTAAAGGTAAGTAATATTTTAGTTTTTAATTATTACTTCAATAAAAATATTATTAGGTTAAATTGTTATTAATTTATTGGTCCTTTGTTCACAAATGTTATTCCAGTAAAATTGTACATTTTACTTTGTATCAGATGTTGTAGTTATGATTTTTTGGTATGTTGTATGTGATAGATAGTGTTGATAAATCCAAGTTTCCGACCTCGACTGACCTCTGGATCATTTTGAAATTTTCCTAACTATCTGTTCTTTCAGTTTTTGTCTATTTTAACCTCCAAGAACAAATTTTAAGATTAAAGTGAATGGGTACTTACTTGTTATGGACTAAATTTGTTATAAAATGAGACCAAATATGTTTCTATATTCCCTGCAATTTCCGATATACAACTGGTCAAAGTTTTCGAAAAATTTATTAAGTAAGATATTTAAGAGGTTTCTGTTACTGAAGAATCTATTTTTAATTAAAAATAACTATATAATACGTTTCTTGAGTACACTAAATTTGTAAACAAATAAAATAAACTTTTTTTGTATACCCAATACAGTTCAAATTTAGAAGAAATTTGTAAAATTAAAATAATCCGCATGTGGGAATATATTTGGTAATACAATACTACGTTATTTCAAAACAACTGATAATTTTATCTATTTAAAAAAATCTTCATTTTAATTAAATGTTTTAGATGCAATAGGTAATTCCTCTCAATTTATGAAGAGTTGGGGTTTTCTGAAATCAGAGCCACCAGTCTTCTCTGTTTAGTTCTACTGCTGTTAAATGTTGTAGTCCTAAGCATTTTCTGGACATCTACTGCCAAACCATCCTAATACAGGGGAGTTTTCCAACTTTTCTATACCCAAAAATCTTTTCCTCTAAAAACAATTTGAAGACTTAATTGTTATTCATTCCTGCAAGTACTCTGCTCATCTATTTTAAAAAACATTTAGTTTTTTTTTAATGTATGGTGTCATAATTATTATAGAGATTCATAAGCTCACTGTTTTCCCTTATTCTCCATATACCATTGTCAACAAATCAGAACAACCTCATCTGATGCTAGGCAATCCCACTTTTTAATGAAAATTTTACTGGACTACTCAGTCCTTAATCTATGTCTTAAGTCCTTACTCATTTGAATGCAAATTTTTTTGTTTATTATAGAGTGTAAGGTATCCTATCCTGTTGGTATAAATTGTTTTTGAAAGTTTATATGAAATCTGTTTTTTTTTAGATAAGGGAATTATCTTTATTTTTCATCTATAGAGCAGCTTATTAAAACATTTCTCTCCATTTTCCTTCTTAGAACTTATAAAGTAAATTACTTGTTTATGAATGTTCTGTTTTTATTTTTCTAACCTTCATTAGTATGAAACATAAGTGCAATGATTTTATATATGTGGTTATTATTATTTATTTAAATATATTTTTTCAATTTCTTGAGACTGGTAATTATTTATTAAATAAATCAAAATTGTATCCTTGTATTGTCTTAACACTTTTATTTCATCAATAGTCCAACGTTTCGGCCATCCTCAAGGACAATCTAAATTTTTAACAGCTTATATTATATACTCATTTGTAACATTAAAACAACATCGTTATCACTAATAATATAACATACCTTCAATATAAATTCTCACCTCACATCAAAATTTATAAATTGTTTTGCAGGCTATTCTGCCCAGGTCATTAATTATAAGTTAAACACACCCTATAAAAAAGTCAATTATTAGAGAGTCATATTTATTATTAATAAGCTTATGTTTAGTTGCCTATTTTTTAAAAATTCATAAATATTCAAAACTTTTAATTTGCAATTTATCCACACTATCACTACCATAGAAACAAACTATTTATAACTTTCCACTCACTCAGGTCAGCCTTATTTTTAATTCAATCTAAAACTGCATTTTGGTCTCAAATGTTATTTATTCCAATTATCAAATTTCATATTAAAATTAATTGTAAATAGTAACCAAAATTTCTCCAATATTTTTCATAAATTTATTTTGCTTAAAATCTCTGCATAATGTTGGTTTAAATTCCTAGTATCTGTTTATAATTAACTGTATAATTGATGTTCTCTGATATATAAATTGACTCAAGTATTTTTCTTTTGAACATATTGTTTTCTTTATGTAAACTTATGATGTTATCAAAATCAAAATTATGTTGATTTTTAGCTACTTGCTGTACAAATGCTGTTTTATTGGGATCTTTTCCTTTATTTCTTGTATCATTTCTGTGTTGATATATTCTATCCCCTAAAATTTGCTTTGTTTCACCTTTATAGATAGCTGGACAATTTAAACATGGAATTTTATATATCAATCCTGATTGACTTTTTATTTCAATTTTGTCCTTTAAATTGCTATAATAATTTTTAATTTTATTTTTAGGCTTATAACATAATGAGTATTCTTCCACATCATAACCTATAAATGACCTCTGGATATCTTCTGATAAACCTTTTATATAATTTAATCCATAATATTTCTTAATAATTGCCAATCCAAGACTTAAATCGATTATGATATGGAAGAATACTCATTATGTTATAGGCCTAACAATAAAATTAAAAATTATTATAGCAATTTAAAGGACAAAATTGAAATAAAAAGTCAATCAGGATTGATATATAAAATTCCATGTTTAAATTGTCTAGCTATCTATGTAGGTGAAACAAAGCAAATGTTAAGGGATAGAATAGGGGTATTCATGATCTTTAGTTTAACATGTTAAAGCGTGTTAAATGGAAAAAAATTTCCTTCTTTGGCCGTTGTAAAACGAAATAACATGTAATATGGCTGCGAGTCTGTTACTTGGTCTGTTAAATGGAGAATGATGTCACGCAATAGACCAGTTGAGCTTGCCACCATTTTTGTTTGTTGTGTCAGGTTAGTTCTTTCGTGTTTGTGCTAGTTATTATTTCATACCCCTGTTATTAAATCACAATGGATAACTTTAATAATA
>NW_027106249.1:328221-329867 GCF_000696795.3 Halyomorpha halys | reverse complement strand
TGTTATATTATTAGTGATAATGTTGTTGTTTTAATGTTACAAATGAATATATAATATAAGCTGTTAAAAATTTAGATTGTCCTTGAGGATGGCCGAAACGTTGGACTATTGATGAAATAAAAGTTTTGAGACAATACAAGGATACAATTTTGATTTATTTAATAAATTTTTTATTTATTTTAGATGTAAAGAAAAATCAGGTTGAGGAACTTGAACATTTGTTTCAAGCTTTAAGTTTAACAGATAGAGGGGAAGCAGATGAAGTGGAGGATGGCGGCATTCCTGATGTACCACAATATAATAATCTCCCATCTATGACATCAAATATTTATGGTTTAGATCATGAAATGATCATGAAAAAGGTATTTTTCATATTTTTCTTTTTCTTGATTCTTTCACTATTGTTTCATAAAACTTGAAAGCTATTAATTTTGTGGTTACCTCAAATTTACTTTGCGAAAGAAAACAATTGTATGAGAAATTATAAATCACCATTATAGAGAGGAGAGAACTAGATGTATCCTATTGGTAAGAAGACCATATTACCATATCTTAACTATAATATTCCTTCTTATCCTTGAAAAGGACTTGTTTCATCCTCCATTTGTCTGACTTTGGTGCTGGTGTTCTCTGTTGTGTATTTTCCTTGAGTTCTTTGTTAAAATATAGATAATTTTTTGTTAAGTGATTAAACTAGTGGCTTGGAGCTTTTATATTATGTTCAGAGGGAGAGAGAAACTTAGTCTCATTTGAACTGTCTTCGTTTGACAGCTTGGGGGATGATGATTGTTAGTATTTACCAATTCCTTGATCTCATAATCTTTGGATGCCCTTGAACAACGTGTCCCAAGCTGTAATTTATCTTGATCTAACTTGATCAATACATGATCAAGTTAAAATGAAAAAACAATATTTACAAAAGTCAAAAACAATAAATGGAATAAATAACTTCATTTTCTGTAATATATTCTAGTTGTGGCAATATGAAGACACTCCAGTTTTTATTTTGTCATTGCCGGAAGTTTTAACTGCTCAATATAGACATTTCTCCTCTTTTTTGGTTTTCTGACTCTCCCTAATATAACCATGTTGTGTTCTCTAATGGTTGTCTCTCTGAATGGGCCCTCGTATCTCTTTACCCCTGTTAGACCCCAACTTTCTGTAGACGATCATACCGATTTTGATTGCTCTCATCCTGTCTGTGACATAATTTCTCCTGCGCTACCCTCCTGGTTTTTTCCTTTTCCTTTCTCCCACAACTTTCTTTTAGCAACGTGGTTGTATATATTACATATCTCCTCACAGTCCACTGCTGTGATATTGCTCTTCCTATACTTGCTACACTCAACTTTGAGCAATCCACTTTGGCTTCCTCTTCTACTGCATTTACTGTAATTGCTCGATACAACCAATCGGCTACCACATTTTTTTTCCCGGTTTATATATTATTTCCATATTATACTGTGCAAGGAGCTCCTTCCAACGTGTAACCCTAAACCTTTTGCTAAACACACAGGGTCTAAAGTGGTCAATAGCCCACACTATTCCCAAGAGCTCTCGTTCCAGTGCGCTGTATCTGGTCTCCGTCTCTGTTAGGCGCCTACTGGCATATGCCACTGGGCGATCTCCCCCTTTACCATCCTGAG
>NW_027106249.1:312203-325312 GCF_000696795.3 Halyomorpha halys | reverse complement strand
GTCAGCTGTTACTTCTATGTCAGCTGACTGAGGAGATCAGCTGATCGCATGTATATAAAGAGATATACCGAACCCAATAAAGTTAGTATGTTACAGCAGTTCACACGTGTTACATCTTATTCCTTCTTCTCTTTTGTGACATTTGACTTTCGCCGATACTTAACTTATATATATATATAAAAAACTTAACTCTGTTCAGAATAATACTAAAAGAAGGGAAAAAAAGGGTTTTAACACACTACGCTTGATGGCAACTTTGATACTGCACTTTATTGAAGAAGCACTTCTTTATACATTTATACATTTGATGAACAAAATAATTACACGTTTCCTTACAATTGTTGACTTAATACTAATTACTATAATTGTTGACTTACTACTAATTACTACAATTGTTGACTTACTACTAATTACTATAATTGTTGACTTACTACTAATTACTATAATTGTTCACTTACTAATTCAAAACATAAAAATATACAAAGAATAAGAAAAAACCCATGTACAATTTATCTCATTCGTGATGATCGGAGGGCACTTCCGCCCCCTGAGATAAAACCGCCGCAGGGAGTTTTAATTGTTCAATGTGAACCATTCTCCACTTCCTCGATTTTGTCAAGCTTTCAATGGTGACAATGTTATGTTATCTAATTACTGTGACCTTGAATGGCCCCTCATAGCGCTGAACCTCTTTCCCTCTATTGGAGTCCAATTTTCGATAAACAATCATCCTGATTTTTATAGCTTCTGTCATGTCACCTCCAGTATTCTCATTTCTTCCCAGTTGGCCGCATTATCGAACAATACCGTTGGATGAAATTCTATCAGGGATTGCATAAAATTGAAACCAGGTTCGTAGAGCTGTTAGCATGGCCTCTGCAGATTTATCCCGCACAGGGTAGGCCATGGCCACCTTGCTGAATAGGTCGATTACTGTTATCCATCTATACCCTTTCCACGTGAAGAAATCCATTTGCAGGTCATTCAGCGGTATCTCAGCTGTCAATGTTTCTTCTTACCTTGCTCGGGAGGGATGCCGATCATACTTCGTGCTAAGGCAAATTGCGCAACTCTTGATGGTCTTCTGTATGGTGTGCCTCATCCCCCACCAAAAGTATTTACGTCACAATGCCTGGAGTGTTTCATTCAGCCCTCGGTGGTTAGTTTTACCTTGGTGGTAGGCGAGCTTTACTTCCTTTTGCCATTCCACATCTTAGATGGTCTCTACCATCAGCGTGCATCGGATAAATGGTCGGTCCACTCCAGTCTGTTCTGTCCACCATAATCTGCGTATCTTATCCCAGACTACTGCGTTTCCCATGTATAGATGGTGTGTCTTTCCAGGTTTGGACGCGTCTCTCAGCATTTTGCAGATTTGATCCTCCCTGATGCCTGGTTCTGACCAGTTAGTGGTGGTTATGTTACTCTTGCCGTATTTACAATCTTCCACCTTTGTTAAACCGGAGGTTTTCGTCTTCCAGATAGTTTGGTTCCTCTTTTCATTTATTACTTCCTCCATCTCCATTGATCTTCCCTCGGTTCCCTCCTCATCCAAAGATGATTCTTGCCATCTTGTTCTTCCTCCCTCGGTGTCCACTCATACAAAAACTGTCTTCCTTCCAATGAAGAGCCTCCTTCGTCGTCTTCAATAGCATTTACTGTTATTGCCCTCGAGAGCCAGTCGGCCACCACATTTTCTTTTCCGGGTTTGTAAATAATTTTCATATTGTACTGGCTAAGAAGCTCTTTCCGCCGCGTGATCCTCACGGATGACTCCTTTAACTTTCCGACCCACTGGAAAGGGTGATGATCTGTATTAACCCGGAACCGCCTTCCAAACACATAAGGTCCAAAGTGGTCTACTGCCCACACAATCCCCAGAAGTTCCCTTTCTAGGGCACTATAACGAGCCTCCACTTCCGTCAGGCGTCTGCTGGTGTATACTATACTGCTCCCAGGGCATACTCACTTGCATCTGTGATGTGGGTAATTGGTTACCGAAAATCTGGAAATGCCAGGACCGGTTCTCTCTGCAAGTGCTCCATACATTTGCGTATATTCTGCTCCATGCCCTGTGTTATTATCAGTTTGCTACCTTTCTTGCGAAGGTTATTAAGGTGAACCAAGTACTGTGCCATTTCTTGCACAAACCGGTAATAATAGTTTAATATGCCTAACAGCCATCTGATCCCTTTGATATCTTTTGGCATTGCCATTCTCTGTAAGGCTACCACCTTTTGAGCATAAGGTTTTACTCCTTCTTTTGAAATCATATGTCACAAAAAACTTATCTCTGCTTGGCCCCCAGTACCAATTTTTCACGGGAGAGTTTCAGCCCGAACTCCCTTATACGTTGGAAAACCTGTTTCAAATAGTGCACGTGCTCAGTCTCAGTTTTGCTAAATACTAACAGGTCGTCCATGTATATCTGGGATACCGATTCATCTAGTCCCCTAAAAAACTCATCCATTAACCTTTGGAAAATGATAGGCACATTTTTCAGGCCAAACGTCATCCGAGTGAACTCTTAATGGTCCCTCTTAAAAGTAAAAGTGGTCTTGTGTTGGTCTCTGGGGTGCATCTTAATCTGGAGATTTCCTGCCTTCAGATTTAGAGTGCTAAAAATTGTTGCCCCAACCAACCTGTCGAGAATATTGAATTGTGGTATTGAGTACTTTTCGTCGACCGTTCTCATTTACTTTTTGATAATCAACCACCACTTTGTATTTTTCTTCGTTCTCACCTGGTGTGCTTTTCTTCCCGACTGCCCAGAGCGGACTGTTATAGGGAGACATACTATCTACAATAATCCCCTGTTTCCTCAGATTACCCAGTTCTCTAATGTGCTGCCGGAGTGCCTGGGGGTATCGCCTTTCCTTTACGTATGTTATCCTATCCTGTTTCAAGGGAATTTCGTGTTCTGTCTTGCCTGTTACTCCGAGGACCTCTCCTTCCTTGAAAAACATATTATCGTACTCGTTTAATATTATTTCCCTCCAGTCCCTTGCCTGCTTAATTGCCCCTATGTATACTCCTCCATCTCCTAGGATCCTTTGGCAGCTGTATCTTTTCCTCCCTATCCTAATATTCCATTTGCTCTCGGTAATCTTTATTTTACGACCCACTTTTCCTAATAGATCTCCTCCAATAATCATTCGATATTCACAGGGCTTCCTATCTATTAAATGCACCATCAAGCTATCCTTTTCCTCCCCACCTACTCAATCCAATCTCTACTTCCCTAATCACTCTACAGGGTCCACCCAGGGTAACTAGACGGCACTGACAGTCCTGGACACAGAGTGCCCCTCTCTCACCCTTCAGCTTCTCCAGCACTTCTCGGTCCACAATGGTATTGGAGCTCCCTGTATCTACGAGGCACCTTATTCCTCCTTTTACCCGGATGATTGACAGACCGCCATACTCTCTCCTCACATTGTTATTCACTAATGTGTGGTCGCTTCTCTGCTGATATGCAACTCATCTCCTCCCGGGTTCTTCTCTCTTCCTCAGTAGGTTTCCATAAGTTCCTCCTTCTCTGCTGTCCTCTTCCCAGATCATTTCCTTCTGCTTCAGTCTCTGAGACATCTGACGCTTCTGTTGAATCGCTTGTGGATTCATTTCTTCTCTGAAGTCCTCTTCTCCATCTCAGAATTCGGCCGTTAACCTCTATCGGTTCCACCTGGTCCGATCTCTGCCTCCAGTCTCACAATGTGTCCCTCGTTTCCGCACTCGAAACACTGAGTTTGGGGATACTGGGCCACCAGGTGCCCAATTTTGTCGCATCTGTGACACTTGTGGTCCTCTTGCCGACTAATGTTTCTGGGCTTTGCTTACCATGGTCTTTTGTCCCTATTCGGCGCTTTTACCCTACCATTGTCCTTGTACTCTCTTCTTCTTAAAGGCAAGGGAGTTGTTCTAGGCCGATTTTATGTTATCCTAGTCCACCCAGGCTCTTCCACTTACATTCAGGCCTACTGTTCCCGGGCACTTGTGTCTATTAGCTCTTATGCATACTCTACGAAAGAGCGTTCTCTCGGCATTCCTTCCTTCTTCCCCAGCTCTTTTGCCAACTGAACCTTTAGTACATTGGATAGGAATTGAATCTGACCCTGTACCTGGATTGTCTCCATCATCTTGCTGAGTTTATTGGCTATTCTGTTGTAGCCTCCAGGAGCTCCATGGCAAACTGACCATTAGACTCTTGGTTTCTTGGTCTCCCTTATCATCATAAATCATTATTCGATCACCCCATTTTAGAAAATGGCCTAACTCTCCTGTCTCCCCGGTAAACCTTTCAAAGTCGGAAACTGGCTTTCTTAAGTCCTGGGCGGTTGCCGTGCAGATTTTGATCCATTCTAATGTTGTGGCATGAGCTTGCGCTAAAGAGACTTCATGTAGTGGCTGCAACTCTCCCGGAGGTGGGTTCTCTTTAGCTACAGGGTGATTGGTTTCAACTGGAAGCGGGTTGTTAAAGTTCAGACCCTCAATGTTTAGAACTGTCTCTCTCATTATTGCATTACCGGCCATAATTCAGATTGAAGAAAAAAAAATTTTTTTTTAAACTAAAACTTGTTTCTGTATCCAAAGATCCTGGGTTTCAGCACCACTTAAGTCTGTTCTGGATCAGAATAATACTAAAAGAAGGGTAAAAGGCTTTTAACACACTACGCTTGATGGCAACTTTGATACTGTACTTTATTGAAGGAGCACTTCCTTATATATCCATTTGATAAGCTGATTTGACATGTCAGCTCACAATAGCATTCAGGCCTTAACTTATATGTGCAATATAGTTATATTTTTGTATAATTTATATTTCTTTTTGCAGTCTGGCAGTCACCCTGGGTGGTCGTGTGATAAGTGCAGTGTTGATTTCTGTCTTTTATGTTACTATTATTGATTATTCTTTAGTTTATACCCTTATTATTTTACAATCATGAGTAAGTGTGCGGTCTGTATAAAAGGATTTTCTCAGAATGCATTAAAAATCCAATGCTCACATTATGATAGCTCGGACCATTGTGTCGAGCTCACAAAAGATGAAGTTGCTTTTTTTAAGCAAGAAAATAAAAAGCGGCTGTGCAAACAGTGCAATGAGGATAGAAGAAAATCCCTAAGAATGGAGAACATTTTTAAAGAGACCGAGGTAAGTGGAAACCTTGAATTATTTCTAAAAGAATTCAAGAAACTGACTACGGAAATCAGAGAAAATAATAAAGAATTCAAAACACAACTAAGTATTTTTTTTTTTTGTTTCTATGTCATTATGATCAAATTTACTGGTTGTATTTTTTTATACAGTTGTAAATATCAACAAATAAATAAAATAAAAAAAAGTATTTTTTCTGATTATATAGAAGAAAATAAAAATGCTATTACTAGCATGAAAAATGAAATAAAAAAAGTTAGTGATAAGCTTGATTCATTCAATGATAAAATCATTCAAATAAAAAATGAATTTAGTGTCATCAAAGAAAAATTAAACTATCTAGAACAAGAAATATTTTCTAATGACATCGAAATAAAGGGAATTCCTTTTAAACCGAAGGAAAATTTGATAATAAATTAATTTGAACATCGGAGAAAACGCTATAGATTACTGCTATAGAATGAAAGATGTACCTAATACCAATTTTCCTGGTGTAATCGTAGTAAGTTTTCTTTGTCGCATAGACAAACAAAATATAATGTTACACATAAGATAAAGAAAGACATTGTCTACTAGAGATCTCGGCTGAATCGAAGGAGAGTTGTCTAGAATATTTATTAATGAAAGACTTACAGCTACAAATAGATGTCTTTTTCGCGATGCTAAAGCAGTGCAGAAGCAAAAATCATACAAGTATGTATGGTTTAAAAATTGCAAAAAAGGATGATTCGAGTGCTTCAATGGTTATTAGATCGCATGAGGATGTTATTAAAATATAAGTTAGTTAAATCATTTTCTTTTGTAAGTCTAAAGTTTCTTACTGTTTATGTGTATTTATATTTATTTTATACTATTACTGAGCAAATATCAACAATAGCATTCTGTAAAATCCCAAATGGTAAAAGTTCTCTTTCAATAATAATAAACATATCTAAGCCTCTACTCAATAACATATTTTGTTTTTGTGCTAAACACTTCTTCGCTAACTTTATTATTATTCTCTTGATTTTTTATATTCTTATAATTGCATTTTTTAATTGTTTTGGTAACTTAAATCGTACTCATTCTGTGACTTATTATAATATGTTAAAATATTTGCTTAGTAGTACCAATCGCTTGTTAAAATTTATTATATATGCCCATTACAAAATCTTTTCTATATTCACAACAAATATTCATATTAATTGTTTACTAAAATTTGCTATATTAAATAATATATATATTTCTCAATATATAAATTATAATGACTAGCGAACTTAATATTTGTCACTTAAATATTGAATCTATTCTTGGGCATTGGTCTGATTTTTATATGTTTGTATCACAAAATATTTATGATATAATTTTTGTCAGTGAATCATGGTTAAATGAGAGGATCAGTAATTCTATTTCTCTACCTGACTATAATCTCTTCAGATCCGATCGAAATGATAAATCTCGTGGTGGAGTTTGTATATACGCTAGGGCCTTCTTATCTTGTAAAATTTTACTCTCATCATCAATTCTTCAGTCATCTTTTTTCGAATTCTTAGTTCTGGAGGTCGAACGAGGTGATGATAAGCTCCTTATAATAATATTTTTTTTTTTTTTAAGCGGCCTCAGAGGGCCTATTGTACGCTGTCCCTCCTCTGCTCAAAACAGGCCAATTGCCTTTGCAAATCTGGACACTGTGTAAGGATCCACTGTTTCGCAAAGTTTGAGATCCAAGATACGATCCTTACTAAAGATGAGGAATCGTGTTCTTGCCACTGTATCACATTTGCACATGATGTGGTAAGCAGTCTCTTCCTCCTTTCTGCAGAACCTGCAGATAGGGGACTCTATCAGTCCCATTTTATAGAGATGCTTATTTAAGTGACAGTGTCCTGTGTATAGTCCTGTCACCCATCTTAGGATACTCCTATCCATATTAAGAAGGCAATTGCTTCTTTTCGGGCAGGGTTCTTTGAGGAATATTTTTGATTGTTCCATCCCTATGGTATTTCTCCAGAGTAACCCAGCCTTGCTCTCAGCGATCTTTTTGATATGCCTCTTCATGCATGGCTGAGACTCCATTATTCCACATATGGGGTCAGGTGTGAGAGGAACATACTCAGATCCTTTCCTTGCTAGGTAGTCCGCTCTCCCATTTCCTTTAATGCCTTTATGTCCAGGCACCCATTCCACCCACACCTTGTTGGCCAAGGAGAGAGAGTTCAAGTTAGCCTTTCACTCCTCCACCAATTTGGAGCGGATTGCGTAGTTATCCAGCGCATCGATGGCCGCCTGACTATCCGTGTAGATCGTGCTTAGCCTTTCCCTCATGCCCTCCTTTATTAAATTCTGGGCACAGACATTTATTGCAAACACCTCAGCTTGGAACACTGTGGTGTGCTTTCCTAATGAGATGGATGTGCCTTGATTAGGTCTGTCCATCCTCCATATCCCTCCGGATCCTTGTTCCATTAGGGATCCGTCTGTGTAGCAGTTTATCCCATGACACGGCTTGTGTGGGGTTGAACCATCAACCCTTACACTGTAGTAAGTGTTCTTATATTTTTTCTCCTGATGATCCGAATGCATAGCCAGGATCCTGTCTTCATTGATCCTCCTGAACAGTCTACCATGTCCCTCATAAGTTAAGGAATGGTAGTTCGTTCCTAGTTTCATAAGCCTGTATGCAGAGCTAACGGCTTGAGCTTCAATCTCTATGTGTAGAGGTTTAATGTTCAACAGAACCTCCATTGCTGCAGGAGTGGTGCTTATTGCTCCCGTTATCATAAGGCACGCCAGTCTCTGAAGTTTCCCAAGCCAAGTTAGGGATTTCCTGGTCGTAGCCTTGTGCCACCAGATAATGGCAGCGTATAGAACAATTGGTCTTATCGCTGCCATGTACAACCAATATATAACTTTTGGTCTGAGGCCCCAGGATTTGCCTACGGCTCCTTTACATGCCCAGAGACACCTCAATACCTTCAAACATCGGTAGACCTTATGTATGGATGGTGCCAGGAATATGGTCTGATCATCTATCCTCAAAAGGTCAGTCTTTGTGTCTTCACTAACAGACGGAACATTGTAATCAGGTCGCCGTACCTTAACGGTGAACGCTTGGGATTCTGTAGTGAAGTCAAACATCTTGGCGTTACTCTGGATAGCAAACTGAAGTGCCAACTTCATGTTGAAAGGACCAGTATGAAGGGATTGAGGTGTATCTGGGCATGTAAAGGAGCCATCAGCAAATCGGCCGCGGACACGCCCCCAGCAGCCAGACCTCCAGGATCGCTCTCCACCGCCAGCTCTCTTGGTCTACCAACAGTTAGACCCGTCCTCCAGAGCCACCCGCTGCCAGCCCTCCGGATCCACTGGTAATCAGTCCTTCAAATCCGCTCACAGCCTGTGCTCCAGATCCGCCCATGGTCCGCCTCCCCGATTCCCCCGCTCCGGTGGGGCGGGCAACCATCCCACCCACGCCAGAGGGTGAGGTCAAAGCGGCACTCTCCACATCCATGGGTTCGCCAGCCCCTCTCTCTTCCCTTGGTGGAGGTCTCCTCCTAGTGTGAACCTTAACAAAGGCCTTCCTGAAATTATAGTTCATCAGGAAGCCTCTGCCTTCTAAAAATCGTACGCTGCTTTCCGGGATCTTAAAAACCCCGTAAAAGCCAGCCTCCTCTTCCTTAGTGCTGACCAACGTCCATCTTCCAACGTTGGGCATCCTGGAGTTTTGGTAGCCAATTCTTCGAAGGAGAATATCTGCCTCAACTCACTCACCAGGGAAGAAAATTCCCACCCTGGTGGTCCTCTGGAGCTCATCAACGTTGCCGGCGTGTAAAGTGATATTATCGCCGATTGATGTCTCTGATTACAGTCGACAGCCAGTCCCTTCCAGCTTGGTTGTCGCAAATCACGATGCACCCCCCGAGATGATAAATTAAATTACTAAACTCGAGGTGTGCACCCCCTTGTGCCTATTCATCCATAATCCTAATCAGACGTGTCTGCACCTCATCACTCTGCTCACGAGTGAGCTGGACAGAAGGATAACCGTCAGGAATGACGGCAACCCTGCTGCATCCCGCAGCGTTTGAGTACGTCGGTCTCATTGGTCCATCTCCCCTAGGCCTCTTTGCCATAGGCGCAGAAGTCCCTGGGGAGGACCTTATTCTCTTCTCAGTGGAAGGTCCCAATCCTGAAGAATTCCGGTCCCTATCAACAGAGGTTGATGGGCCCGGTTGTTCATCAGTATCCTGGGGCCTCCCCCTTTGCCTCATATCAGCACTCCTGGTCGTTTCAGGTCCCGAAGGGTTCCGGTCCCTAGCACCATAGGTGGAGGTGCCCTGTTGACCTTCGGTATCCTGAGAACCGACCCTAAGCCTCCTTCTAGCCCTCCTGGATGGTCCGGGTCCCGCCGAGTTCCGGTCCCTATCAGCCGAAACTCATGGGCCTGAAGGTCTCCCGGTATCCCGTGGCCGATCCAAGTTCCTTGGCTCACTCTCCGCATTAGAACCAGGTCCTGTAGAGCTCTGTTCCCTATCAACTAAAGTTGCTGGGCCCAAAACACTCTCAGTCTGCTGTGGCTCTGTTGATCGCACGCCGCCTTCTCCTCATTGCGCCCGATCCTCTGCTATCCCTTCTTCTAGACTGAGGTCCGGGGGGAGTGTTTCCACTTCCCCCTTCTCTCTGCTGTGGTTCTATATCACTCATCTCTTCCACAACCGTGGGAAGTGAGCTCGAAACATGCCCTGGGAGTTCCACTGCTGGCCCTGCCAGGTCCAGGTACTACCCCCTCTCCCTGCAGCGGGGATTAGATACAATGAGGTGCCCCAAGTGGGTCGATAAAAGACAGTATATTTTTATACACCCTCTGCCATTCAGCCTCAGCTCGAGCTCCCTACGCCTAGCTTGGGTGTTTAAAGTGCCCGTCATGCCTGTCATATTGTCAGGCATGACAGACACCCGCCTCTGTCGTTCGCGAGTCCCATCGGACTCCCCAGGGGGCACCACGTGGAGGTGACAGTAGGCGTTGGCAGGGATAGGGAGAACTGGGAATCCTCAGACAGTGAGTAGGGCACTCTGGCCTGATTCATCCACAAAGAGTGGAGGAGACACCCGCACCCATCTCCCTCTCTAGTCCTCCTGTTACCCTGCCCATTAACCCCCCATAATGATATATAGACCACCAAAACATAGTTTTCATCACGGAACTACGAGATATTTTAGAAACCTTTGTTCCTCTATACCATAACATAGTTTTAAATGGTGACTAAATCGTCGATTTTTTAAAAAACTCCTACGAATCAAAGTTATTAAACAATCTTTTCCATAGTTTTAATTTATCTTTAGTAAAATTTAACCCCACTTGTCATTCTTTAACTACTGATACCTGGCTCGATATTATGTTAGTTGATAAAATTTGAATAAAGTCGTCTCATCAGGACAATTATCAGTTTCCTTTTGTTGTCAACATGATATTATTTTTCTTTGATATGGTATTAAAGAAATGATAATAAATTTTAAATGTGTTCTAGAGCCATATGTTTTGCTATAATAATTCGTAAAACTAATTTTCTACTTTCTATTACAGTTTTCATTTTCTGTATTTTTTTTTCTTAACACTTTGACAGCGGAGACTCCCTTTTAACCCCTAAAAAGCATGTTTTTTTTTTTGTTTTTTTAAAGCACGATTTTTAAACACTTTGTTGTCATACGTGTTCCCGAGCCACCATGTCTTGATGACAATGTGTCGTGAACTGCTGTCAAAGTGTTAAAAGTTCACTTCGAACATACTTTTTCCTCACCCAGTGTCTCTATTAAATGATAAGTTTTTGAAAATCATTATTCATATAAATTCAATTTTATGTTCTTGGTAATAATTATAGTTCAATTTAATTTATGTTCCAGGTGTTAGTTGCTAAAGGTAAACGGATCAATAAAATAAACAGACCTCATAAGCAAGACGAATTTAGCTCTGAAAAAAATGAAATGTAATATATATTTCTGATAAAAGAAAATCTATCTTTTACAAATAATTTTGTGTTCAAAATTTAGTTCCATTTTTGTATCAGTCTTTTTGACTATTTTTTGGTTCTATATTGTTCTCTATTTTTCATGTTCTAGTCTATTTTATTGTTTATAACTATCAGTTGTTTGTAGTTATTATGATATTTTAGGGATCTTAGATAATCCATTCTTGGTACACTAGGCAAGTTAAAAAAACCTGAATAGATGAAAAGCAGGGAAACTGGAATATAATAGAAAAATGGAAGGTACAGCCTTTTCTAAGTTGCCAGAATGTATAAATATTATTTTTACAAATATTGAGTCAATACTATTTTTATATAGTTATTTCATAACAGAGTTTATGTTGTTGATTTATTATTTTTTTTACTTATTTGTTTTTTCAGTGTCAATGTTATCTTTTAGATTTTTTTTTTAAATCAGTTACAATTCTTAATGTATATATGATCTGTGATATTCTATGTAACTTATAGGACTGATTCAATTATAAGTATTGTTTTCTGACATTTTGAAGCAATTTGTTATTTTTTGACTAACTACTAATAAATATTTTAATTAAAAAAGTTTGTTTTGTGTTAAATTTTTTCTGTAGAATCTAAATTAATAAATTTAATGTCATATTAGAAGTATAAATGGGGCCCATAAGTTAGAACTTTGGGTTAGTACCATGGGACATAGTTCATATGATCCACTTCAACAAAATGAGTTGAGTTGAAAAGTAATTGTAATCAATATTTAATTAGTAAAAAATATGTTAATCTTTTGAGTGAAAAACATAATTACCTTAATTATGTTATTAGTTTGAACAATTGGTGTATTATTGTAGAAGTTAATTGTCAAAAGGCGGGACTCGTAGCCTGCTTGGCCAAACATGACTAGTCTTTAGAGTATAAACAATGACCTATAGTTGGTATACCATACAGAGGCATAATACTGGCTAAACAGTTACTAATGGCTCATACAGAGTATGAGTAAATTTAGGGATTATACTGGAAGACTTTTTAGGTCACCTTTGTACACCTTTGTGGTAAATTTTATGAATTAGAGATTGTTGATAGACATTATTAAATTTGAAGATGAATTGTTGTTTTTTCTGTGATCGAGATAAAATGAAAATGGTAGAGATTCTTAAAATGTATATCGTTCATATTGGTTTTATATTACGGGTCAGATAGGATATTTTTTGGTTGACTTTTTTCTTTAACATCATAGATTCTTGGAATTTGAAAGAAATACGAGATAATTTGGATTTAAGATGTTTGGATATTATAATGTGGTTAAAGGAATTATTGATGGGTTTTGGAATATTTTTTTAAAAGAGAATGGATTTTTTTTTAAAATTGTGCTCCTTTCCACTATTCTCGCCTTTACAAAAGTTTTCCGATTTGCTTCACTATTTATTTTTAACATGCTTATTTTTAACATTTAGTTCCACTTTGAACTTATTTTATATTCACAGTTAGTTTAGTTTATAGTTGCCTTTTTTACTTCAGTCCATTTTCTCTAACGTGTTTGTACTTCACGCTAGTTGTACTTGGCATTGGTCCTGCCTCTAGGTGGTATATATCTTATATTGACTACCTTTTATTCTTTTCTACCATCTTTCCTCTTTTTTCCTTTATTAGTTATATTCATCATATCATATTGCTGTTTGTAGTTCCCAGATTGTGATGGGGCAATTATAGTATAGTCCAGCTGAGATGAGCTATCCTGTCTTGTAGATGGTGTAAAATCTATATCCTGTGCCTTTTCTTCTTGATTAAGATTAGATAATAAATATCTGTGAAATGATCCTCTAGAGTTTCTGCTATTATTTCAGGATTTGAAACCACTTTTTTAGAATCGGGGTCTCCATGGGCGTAAACCATATTTTGCCAAGGGGGGAGCAGACGCCCATTACACACAATATGCATACATATACATATAAGTTACAGCCTGAGTCAGCTGATTGTATGATATA